>NC_134081.1:105326107-105626107 GCF_000715075.1 Nicotiana tabacum | reverse complement strand
GTATTAGATGAGCAGGATGGCTCTCGAGATGTAGATCATTTATCGCGCCTTAGTCATGCTTGGATTTTGTGGCGTATTGCGCTATCCGTCTCCCTAGAGTTGTATTTTTGCACTTAGCGTGCTTATGGCTAATATTAGGTATTCCATAGGTAGAAGCATTATGGCTTGATGAGTATGTCCTTCTTTCTTGTTATGAGTGGATCGGGTGGCACGCCGCCATGGGTACGTTATTTGGATCGGGTTGCATGCCGCAACGGTATCATGTTTGGATCGGGTTGCACGCCGCAACAGTATTATGTTGAGTACGGTTCCCAATATATATTCCTGCATAATTTATTTCTCATCCTCGGAGAAGGGTTCATAACATCTATTCGACCGTTTTATTCGTTATGCGGGCGGGGTAATTCTTTTCCAAAGTCTATTCCTCTTTATGCGTCATATTCAGGTTGTAGCTTGTTGGCGCATTGTAGGCGTCATATAAGATTTTTTGCAGTGTCTGAGATGGCTTATTGCCTGAGCAGCTCGTGTTGGGTGAGACAAGATTATTGGACTTAAAATTTGTGCAATCAGATTTATATAAGGTACATAAAGAGAAAATGTCGTTATTCAATTTAGAATAAGGTAATAGTTCTTGCCAAGAGGAGAGACTCCATGAATTATCGATTCGGTAGGTAGTTGTGAGTTTCTACACATCTTTTTCGTTATGGCAGTATTGCGAGAGTTGGAACAGGATTTATATGCGTCATGAGATGTATTGCGGGTATCAGATTCGTGAAATTTAAGCTATTGTGGTCAGAGGATGTTATTATGGGCAACCGACTTATGTGGTGCATGGTGTGATTTCAGCATAGGTTCATGATCATGTTTTGATACAGTGCGTGGTGATTGGTATTGTGTTCGTATGTTAGAATCAGGACCTGTAGAGAAATTCAGAAGTTAGAACTTGGTTCTGAAGCTTGTTACCTAAGGTTATAGGGAGGATTTTCAGTCTGGATCAAGCCGGTGTGTTCAACCGGAATGTGGTGGAACGGGTAGGTGAACGAGGTGGTGCACAGTGATTTTGGACAACTCTGGAGCAGTTCTTTGCACGTTCGAGGACGAACGTATGTTTACGAGGGGGAGAATGTAACGACCCGACCGGTCATTTTGATTTCTAGCACGTTGTTCGGCGGTTTGAGGCATTGAGTAGCTTCACTTCAGGTATTATGACTTGTACGTGTGGTCGGAATAAAATTTTGGGAAGTTCGGAGCTGATTTGGAAAGAGAAATTCTAGTTTCGAAAGCCTTATGTTGGAAGAATTAACTAAGGATGTACTTGGGAGTAAGCAACCTCAGAATCGGGATTTGAAGGTTCCAACGGGTTCGTATGATGATTTTTGGTCTTAGGAGAGTGTCTGAATGATGATTTGGAGGTCCGTAGGTTATTTCGGTGTCCATTGGCGGAAGTTGGAAATTGGATGATTTTTGAGAAGTTTTACCGGGAGTGAACTTTTTGATCGGGGTCGGATTCCAATTCCAGAAGTTGAAATATGTCTGTAATGTCAATTAGGACTTGTGTGCAAAATTTGAGGTCAATCAGACTTGATTTGATAGGTTTCGGCGTCGGATATAGAAGTATGATGTTTTAAAGTTCATTGACCTTGAATTGCGGTGTGTTTCATGGTTTTAGCGTTGTTTGATGTGATTTAAAGGCTCGACTAAGTTCGTATAATATTTTAGGACTGGTTGGTATATTTGGTCGAGGTCCCGGCGGTCTCGGGTGGATTTCGGATGGTTAACGAATTGAATTTGGCCTTGTGAAAATAAAGGTGGCAGCATATCTGGTGTAACTGCACCTGCGAGGTTTTGGCCGCAGAAGCGGCACTGTGGCCACTGAAGAGACCTTTGGAGTAAGCTGGGTGGTCGCAGATGTGAGTGTATTTCTGCATCTGCGAGCCCACAGTTACAAAGGGAACTCCCCAGAAGTGGAAAATGAGAGGGGCAGTTGGGTCGCAGAAGCGGAGGGGTATGCGCACATGCGGGAGCGTAGAAGCGCGTGGTGGACCGTAAAAGCGGTCGCGTAGAAGCATAAAATGGTCTGCAGAAGAGGATTTTGCATGGCTTGGAGGGAATCGCACCTGCTATGGATTTTCTGTAGGTGCGGCTGGTGTTCCGCAAGTGCGGAAGGTCGGCTGGGTAGATTATTGTAAAAACAGGACTTGGCCCATTTATCTTCCATTCTTCACTTGATTGGGCCAATTTTGGAGAGTTTCCGGGGGAGATTTTCATCAAGAAACACAAGGAAGGTGACCCCCACCTATTACAAGTTAAATACATGGTTCGTATAAAGATTTAAACATGGAAATTAATAGAAATTGTGGGATTTTGAAGAAGACCTAAAATTTGGTATTTTTGGATTTTTGCCACGAAATTGGTCATTGAATTAGGAATAAATTATACATTTGAGTTTGTGGTGTTATGGGTAAAGTTATCTTCGAAAGAATTTTTGGAATCCAGGCATGTGGGCCCGAGGATTGATTTTATTGACTTTTCGAACGGAGTTGGGAATTGTTTAAAATGATTAATTATGGGTTTTAGATTATATTTTGATTGGTTTGCACATTTGTTTGGATAGTTTTGAATCGACGGGCATCGGTTTGTGGTGTTAGAGAGGCTTTGGAGCCGGTTATGGAACTTCAGAGCGAGGTAAGTCTCCTATCTAACTCTATGAGGGGGAAACTATCCCTAGGTGATGTATTTATTACGTGCTACTTGTTACGGGGGCTATGTATGCACGAGGTGACGAGAGTCCGTATGTAGCTAGATTCATGTTATGTCCGGGTAGACTTAGGATCCAACCATGCAAAAATTGTACTATTTGAGTTGTCTCTAGCCTATTAAATTCCTTTATTTTACGTTGCGACTTGTGACTAGACTTGCGTAGAGTGATAGACTCGATGTGGTAGAGATTCAACAGGCTTCATGATTAGCCGCGAAATGATTCTACTCCTTTACGAAATTCTTTCACGTATTGCTTTTCACCGAAAGGTTTCCCTTAATATATATATATATATAACTCACACGTCTATTCGTGAGTGGGGTCAAGAACCCGTCAAAGCTTCCTTTTCTAATGAGATCGGGTTGTTCGCCTTGGCAGGATAGATACATCTATGGTTCGTGTCGTTCGACCCTCGGTAGTGCTCACACTATAATGGGATCGGGTCGTACTCCTCGGTAGGATTATGTACCACACTCTCATAGGAGCGGGCCGTTCGCCTCGGAAAATAAATAGATATATCTATGGTTCGAAAATATTATGATGGATCGGGCCGTACACCTCGGCATTTCTATAAAATTCTCTTATGAAATCGTGCGTAATAAATGGAAATAAGCCAGCATATCTGTGACCTTTTACTAATTGAACTATGACGACTTATCTGGTAAGGTCCATTACACACACACACACACACACACACACATATATATATATATATATATATATATATATATATATATACAACTGCTGATTGAGGTGGTAGCTACTAGCTAAGAGTTTGAGTTATCGCTGAGAAGAGGATTATACCACGTATTATACTTGCTTCTTCGTTTATTATCTTTGATTCACATATGTTTACTTCTACTGTATCTGTCTTATTGGACCACTAGTAAGTGTTGATGTCGACCCCTTGTCACTACTTCTCTGGGGTTAGGTTAGATACTTACTGGGTACACATTGATTTACGTGCTCATACTACACTTGCTACACTTTTCTTACAGGTACATATATGCCCAGTGGTCTTTGGGCGCAGAGGCGAGGCCATTTCGGGGACTTTACCGTGAGCTGCATATCATGTTACGATCCGCACCCTAGAGAGTCTCCATCAGAGTTATTTACATTTTCTTATCTAACTTGTATTCCAGACAGATGTGTATTTTATTATATTTCCAAGTTGATACTTATGCACTTATGACACCGGATTTTAGGGGTTCCTTCAGGTTATTCATTTTTGAGGTTCGTGTAAATATTTTTATTCACTCGGTAAATTCTATTTTATACTGTTTAATTAAGGAAAATTATGATTTCTAGATACTAAAATGAGTAATTAATTTGGTAAATCACCATTGGTTTGCCTAGCGGCGGCGTTAGGCACCATCACGGCCTATAGTAGATTTTGGGTCGTAACAGCTATTATCCAGTTTATTATAATGGAGAAGTGTAAAATAACGGAGAAGTGTAATTTGCTACGCAATTGTTTTTACAAGTTGTATAATCTGCTAGATTTTCATGATTTTTGATAGTTCTATTCCAGTATAATTAGTTGGAGTTGTTATTTCTTATAAGTTTGTTTTTTTCTTTCCGACAAATGTTTTTTGGTTCCTGTATATGAAGTTGGAAATATGATTTGTGAAGGGTTATTATCCAGTATAGTTTACCGGAGAAGTGTAAAATGACAGAGTTCTTTCATATTGAAAGGACATTATCCAGTATGTTTATACTGGATGGGTATAATCTAGTTTTTTAGCTGGATTTGAAGCGATTTATTGCTACATTTCATTCTATTCTAGCATAATTAGGTGGAGTTCTTATTTCTTATAATTTTGTTTGCTTCCTGTATAATATGCTGGAAACGCTACTTATGAAGCACTATTATCGAGTATATTATAATGGACAAGTGTAAAATAACGAAGACGTGTAATTTGATGCGCAATTGTTTTTACAAGCTGTAAAATCTGCTGGATTTCATGATTTTTATCATTTTATTCCAGTTTAATTAGTTGTAGTTGTTATTTCTTATAAGTTTGCTTTTTTTTTTCTTTCCGACAAATTTTTTTTGGTTCATGTATATGAAGTTGGAAATATGATTTGTGAAAGGTTATTATCAAGTGTAGTTTACTGGAGAAGTGTAAAATAAAAGAGTTCTTTTATTTTTTCTATTTATTATCCATATTTCATGATTTCTTATCGTTCAATTCCAGTAGAATTAGCTAGATTTTTTATTTCTCATAATTTTGTCATTTTTTTTATTTTATTTTCTTCAAAAGAGTTTTTGATACTGTATATTATGCTGAAAATATGGGTTCTTAAGTGTTATTATGCAGTATACTATATTGGAGAAGTGTAAAATAATGGAGAAGTGTTATTATGCAGTTTTTGGACCCTGTAAATTATGCTGGAAATATCATTTCTGAAGATTTAATATCTAGTATATTATGCCGTGAAAGTGTAAATTAACGGAGTTCTCTTTTAATTTATTTTTTTCAAAATATTTTTCGTTTTCTGTATATTATGCTGGATATATGACTACTCAAATATGTTGTATTTCATTATGTTTGATAATTCTATTCAGGCATGACCAGCTAGATTATAGCTTTCTAATTGGTATACTATACAATATACTATTCTTATTTTTATAATATTTAGTATAACTTGGCTATATTACTTTATCTCTTTTCAAAATCACGCGCCATGCCCTAAAGCTTCAGTTTATACCACTTGTGCGCCACATATTTATATCACGTATTGTGATGACCCGGCCGGTCGTTTTGAGTATTATAACCATGTTCCCTCATTTACTGCTCAATTTATTAATGTTGTTATATGACTTGCCGGGGTAATTCGTTCGGGTCCGATGGGGTTTTGAAATGAATTGAGACACTTAGTCTCCAAGATGAAACTTAAGTTGAAAAGATTGACCAAATGTTTACTTATGTGTAAACGACCCCAGAATAGAATTTTGATGGTCCAATAGCTCTGTATGGTGATTTTGAACTTAGGAGCGTGTCCGAAAAATTATTTGGAAGTCCGTAGTTAAATTAGGCTTGAAATGGCAAAAGTAGGAAATTTAAGTTTGGACGTTTGACCTTGGAGTTGACTTTTTGATATCGGGGTTGGAATCCAGTTCTGGAAATTTTCTTAGGTCCATTATGTTATTTATGACTTGTGTGCAAAATTTGAGGTCAATCGGACTTGATTTGATAAGTTTAGGCATCGAATGTAGAAGTTGGAATTTCTTAGTTTCATTAGGCGTGAATTGGGGTACGATTCATGGTTATAGTATTGTTTGATGTGATTTGAGGCCTCTACTAAGTCCGTAATATGTTCTGAGACTTGTTGGTATGTTCGGACCGGGTCCCTGGGGGGCTAGGCTATTTTTAACTGCTGGGTGTTTTTGCTACAGCAGTGTGCATCGCAGAAATTTCTGCTGCACAGAGCTGACTTTGGAAGCTTATATCTCGTAATCTGTAAGGAATTTGGAGATGATCAATAAATGCAAATTGTAGCTCTTTGAGTCTAGTTTCCAGAAATATAAACCATTCATTATTTAGACATTTATATAGAAAGTTATGATTGATTAACTAAGGCTTGATATTGCAGTTATTTTGCCTGGCAGTGTGCATCGCAGAAATTTCTGCTGAACAGGACTGACTTTGGAAGCTTATATCTTGTAATCTATAAGGAATTTGGCGATGATCTAAAAATGAAAGTTGTAACCCTTTGTATCTAGTTTTCAGAAATATAAACCGTTTGGAAGTTGGAGTTGGGTACAAAAGGTTATGGTTGATACACTACAGGCTATCAGGGAAGAGTTTTTGGAAGAGTTTAGTATTTTGAGCATAAACTTGTAACGATCCAAATGTCCTTTTTTAGTTCTAGAGATCTAAATTCAATTTCGAGACTTTCGGGTATTTGATAATGAATTATAGGAATGATCTAGAATGTTTGGTCTAATTTCATCAAGTGGCGATTGGGTTTTTAGCGCGAAATATGAGTTAACTGTTTAACGAGCGAAATTGGTATCGTATTGAGGAAATGAGCTCCGAATTGAGTTTCAATTAAATGACTAGGTTCGTATTATTATTTGTGACTCACAGGAACAAGAATTGTCGAATTCCGAGTTCGTATGATGGAGTTAGAGGTTTTTTAGGGTAATATTAAATTGCTGGTACAAGCAGGTTCTGGTGCGGACCTTTAGTGACGGGAAATGGACTTTTGGTGACAGAAAAATGGACTTATAGTGATGCGAAATGGGTTTTTTATTGAGCAGTTTCATTTTTTTTAGCTCATTTCAATATTTTTGGGAGAAAGAACACGTGTTGATGTGATTTTTGACCGAGAATTCACGGGAAAACTTGAGGTAAGTACCTTGTGATCATTGTTAGTCAATAATATTAAATTATCATTGAGTATTTCGACTATATTACATGTTTTTGAGGTGAAATTCGAGGACTTGGGGTCTAGGAATTTGAAAATAAGATTTGAGATTTGGAGGTCGAGTTGATGTCGGAATTCGGTAAATTTGATATGGTTGGACTCGTGGTTGAATGAGCGTTCATATTTTGTAACTTTTATCATGTTACGAGATGTGGGCCCAATGAGCGATTTTTGAATTAAATTTCGGATTTTGTTGGAAAATTAGTATTTTCACATGGAATTAATTCCTATAATTTGTATTGACTGAATCGAATTATTTGAGACTAGATTCGAAGCGTTTGGAGGCTGATTCACGAGGCAAAGGCATAGCAGAATAAAGAATTATATTATTTGAGATAAGTAACGATTTTAAATTTTATTCTAAGGGTATGAAACCCCGGATTATGTGTTATGTGATCGATTTTGAGGTGATGCACATGCCAGGTGACTGGTGTGTGGGTGTGCACCGTGGGAATTGTGACTTGGTCAAATTCCATGGAACTGTGTAGTTGAATAATCTGTTGTTATTTGTACATTCTCCACGTAGTAGAGAAATTAAACCACAAATCATGTTTAGATTATGTGTTGGCATTGTAGGGACCCACAGAGGTCATGTACATGTTAAATTATCTACTAAATTATTGTTTTGTACTCAGTCACAATTTACTTGTTTATTTTGTCTCAGTCTCTATTGTTCCTTTTGATACATTATATCATTTCTGTTGGTGTGATGACCCAAAAGGTCATCTTATGTTTTAGAACTCGAATATGCGCTCTTAAGCCTTAAAACTCTCATTTTTTTACCCTCCTTGATTTGCGTGCACAGTACGGCAGGTTTCCGAAAAGCTTTTATGTTGAAAACTAATGAAAATAAGAATTTTTGCATTAAAAGTTGATTCTGACTTCAGTCAACAATTTTGGTAAACGGGCTTGGATCCGTGCTTTGATGGTCCTGGTAGGTCCATATCAAATTATGGGACCTGGGCTTATGCTCGGAATCGAATTCGGAGATCCCTAGCTTGAGTTATGAATTTTTGATAAAAATTAAAAGTTTGGAAATTATTTATTTCTAAGAATTGATTGATATTTGGAATTGTTAGTATCGGGTCCCTATATTGGTTCCGGAGGCCGATACAGGTTCATTATGATATTTAAGACATGTCTGTGAAATTTGGTGAGAAACGGAGTTGATTTGACGTGATTCAGACGTCCAGTTGAGAAAATAGAAATTTTAAAGTGTTCTTGAGAATTTTATTTGATTTGGTGCTAAATTCAGAGTTCTAGGTATTATTTTGGCGATTTGATTACGCGAGCAAGTCCGTTTGATGTTTTTAGACTTATGTGCATGTTTGGTTTGGAGCTCCGAGGCCTCGGGTGCCATTCGGGCGATGCGCGAGTTGAGTTCAAACCTCAACAAGGCTGCTGGTGCACCAAATCTGGTGTGCTTGCACCTGCGAGCCTTTGGTCGCAGGTGCGAGCGAAATCCCCGCAGATGCGACCCATGCCTGTACTTCATTTTTCGCAGATGCGGACTTTTCTCCGCAGGAGCGGGACCGCAGAAGCGGAACCCTGTCCGCAGGTGCGGCCCCAGTTGGCCCAGCCCTTTTCCGCAGAAGCGCACACCCCGTCCGCACGTGCGGATGCGCAGGTGCGACCAAAGCACCGCAGGTGCAAAGGTCGCTGGGCAGTGAGCATTTAATTCGGACTTCATCCATTTTTCTTCTCGTTTTCAAAAGGATAGGAGGCCTAGGGCGATTTTTCAAAGATATTTTCTTCCCCAAATTATAGGTAAGTTTTCCTTAACTCATTTCTTTCAATCTTTTACTTCATTTCACTAGAATTCAACATAGAAATCTAGAGTTTCATGGTAGAATTAGGAGTTAGGGTAGAAAATAAGGATTTCGGGAATTTGGGGATTTAGACCTCAATTTGAGGTCAGATTCAAAAACTAATTACATATTCGAGCTCAGGGGTGAATGGGTAAAAGGATTTTGGTCTGAACCTCAGGTTTTGACCAAGATGGCCCGGGGTCGATTTTTCGACTTTTTGGAGGAAAATTTGGAAAATTTAATTTATGCAATATAATTGATTCCTTTAGAAATATTTAATATTATTGAGTCATTTTTGAATAGATACAAGTGATTTGGAGGAGAATTCCAAAGGAAAAGTTGTGATTGAGAATTAAGGACCTTCGGAGCAAGGTAAGTGTTGTGTCTAACCCTGACCTGAGGGAATTAGGAACCTTAGATTATTTGCCAAGTGAAATTCATGTGAGCGGCGTATATGTGAGGTGACGAGTACCTATGCGCTGCCAATTTACCTATTTTTCCATGTTTCTCTATTTTTCTGATATTGTCTCATTCCTATGCCAAATTGCTACGTGTTATACTAGTGTTGTTCAAATTATTGTTCTTATCATGTTTACGGAATTTTCTGGTGATAATTGAGTTTTTATTTTAAAGTTAAGATTGATATTATGGAACCAAATGTTGAAGTAAGGTTTGTACTTGTTATTCTATCTCCATGTTGTTATTTATGCATTGCATTATGGCAAGGGAGAGTGTTAATGCACGAAGGGTGATACCGTACCATATTGTGAGTGTTAATGCACGAAGGGTGATGTCGTGCCATATTGTGAGTTATAGTGCACGAAGGGTGATGCCGTGCCATATTGTGAGTGTTAATGCACGAAGGGTAATGTCGTGCCATGATATGAGAGTAAAAACACGAAGGGTGATGCCGTGCCTTTTTTATTAATTTTATGGTGAGATTTAGAGTAAAAGCACGAAGGGCGATGCCGTGCATTCTTCTTTACTGTATTCACTATTCCTGTTGATTCATGGTATATTGACTGCTCCGGTGATCATTCTGTTGTAGTTCTTTATCTTGTATTCCCCTCAGTATGTCTCCCCTCCCGACATTTCCTATTTAGTTCTTCATTCCTGTTATTTGCGTATACTATGTTAAATTGTACAGGTTGATTGTAGGTGCCTGGCCTTAGCCTTGTCACTACTTCGTCGAGATTAGGCTCGACACTTACCAGTACATGGGGTCGGTTGTACTGATGTTGCACTCTGCACTTTCTGTACAGATTTTGACACCGGCTCAGGTTGATCGAGATTTGCTATTGGTCCGTTGTCCGGAGACTCAAGGTAGATCTGTCGGCGTTCAAAGACCTTGAAGTCCCCGTCTATCTTTTTATGTCCTACTGTTTTCTTTCATTCAGATAGTTGTATTTCTTTCAGACTATTACTTGTAGTAAGCTCTAGAATGCTCATGAATTGTGACTCCAGATCCGGGTGGTAGTTAATACAGATTTATGATATTCCGCACTTGTTATATTTCATTGTAGTTAATTAAATGTTAATTACTGAACGAAAATAAGGAATTGGTAAATGATTCTCTAACGTTGGCTTGCCTAGCAAGTGAAATGTTAGGCGCCATCACGGTTCCGTCGGTGGGAAATTTCGGGTCGTGACAGTTGGGGCTGATTTTCATGATTTCTGAGAGCCCGAGAGACTGGAGAGATTTATGACTGAGTGGGTGTGAGGGCCTGATTGTGAGATATTGATACTATAGCATGTGAGTTGTCCATGCGGCACGTGAGTTATCTGTGCGGGTCAAGATATTATACTATAGCACGTGAGTTGTCTGAGTGAGGCCGAGGGCCTGATTGTAAGATATTATACTATAACACGTAAGTTGTCCGTGCAGCACGTGAGTTGTCCGTACGGATCCAGATATTATACTATAGCACGTGAGTTGTCCGTGCAGCACGAGAGTTGTCCGTGCGGATCCAGATATTGATACTATAGCACGTGAGTTGTCCGTGCAGCACGTGAGTTGTCCGTGCGGATTATAGCGCTTGGGCTGAAGGAGCCCCTCCGGTGTCTGTACACACCCCCAGTGAGTGCGGTTACCTACATATTGCGAGTGTCGAGTGCTGAGCGAGTGGGAGGACCTAGTGATTGTTGCTATGAGAGGATGCATTGATTTCATTATTGTTGCACTGCAGTTGTCATATATCATTGTTTTGGAAAGTTTTGAGAGATATTATCTTCTGTTTTAGTTGAACTTGATATGAAATTACTATGTTGGCCTTAATTGTCGAACCTGAAAGCATGCCTACTTTCTTATGTTGAGAATTACTGTAATTGGGCTTAGTTGTGAAGCTCGTCACTACTTTCTGTTCTTTATTTAGTATTGTTATTTGCTGAGTTGGTTGTACTCATACTACACCCTGCACCTCGTGTGCAGATCCAGGTGTTTTCGGATACGGCGACTATTAGATCTCAGAGTGTTATCAGTTGGAGACTATCAAGGTAGTTGTTTGGCGTCCGCTGACCTTGACTCTCTTCCTTTCAGTTATTGTACTGTTCTATAATTTTAGAGAGTGTTTTTATCAGTCGGACTTTGTTATCATTTTGATGTTCATGTACTCAGTGACACCGGGTTTTGGGAATGTATTTTATACCAGTAGTTTGTGAGATTTTCTATGCAATTCAAATATTATGTTTTCAAACTTAAAAGAAATTATAGTTTATTGAGGTTGTCGGCTTGCCTAATATTGAGATAGGCTCCATCACGACATGTTAGGATTTTGGGTCGTGACTCATACGTTATCTCTCTTTTACAATTTCAAAATACACAATCGTTAGGGTTTAATCAGAAATTCTCGAACTTTAAGTTGTTAAATGTCAAGTTTAATTTCGAGTAAAAAAGTGTTGACGTTTTACGGGTAGAAAGCACTCTCTCAAGCATGGAAAACTTATTCATCCAATCTCACCATCACCAGAAGTTTCTGATTTTGATATATATGTTGAAAATCAGTGTGTTACAATGCCAGAGTCTTATATGAAAGATGCTCCAAGTATGCTTGCAATTGAAGAATCGTCTTTAGCAACTGGAATACAAGCTCTTAGTTTGGGACGGACGCATTCACAAAGGGCTAATCCATGAGATACTTTTAGTTCTTCAAATTCAAAACAATAACATAATGATGTTTCTCAAACTGATACAAAAAGACCCTTAAGTGGTTATAAAAATGTAGAATCAGCTTCGAATGGCTCTGGATCAACTAGTCTTAGAAGAACGCATTCTTAAAGTCCTAAGGAATGCGAAATTAGTAGTTCTCCAAGTGCCAAGGAACCAAAAGTTGATGTTTCTCAAAATAATCTAAAGCCTACAAAAAAAAAAAAGGTTTCTGAATCAAGTATTCATCAAAGAAGACATGCCAAATCCCCTTCAAAGGTAAATTATGTTACACCTTATTTATTAATAGCTACTTTATATAATCTATACCCATGTGATATACTTATATATGTGTATGTATTTAATTGCAGCTTAGTGCAAGTGATAGACCGAAACTTGGCAGTGACTTCAATTCTGAGATTGTTAGCAATTTAAAAACAAAATTATCAGCAAGACAACTTGAACTTTTAAAGTCAACTTGTTTTGGCTATTTGTTGGATTTGCCTAGTATAAAACTGCAATCGTAGTTGATATACTTTTTGTTAACCACGGAGGTTGAAAAAAGGAATGGGAATGAAATGGTGTTTCTTGTCAATGGGGTTAAGTTACGTTTTGGTTTGCCTGAATTTTCTTGTGTGAGTGGATTAAAATGTACCAGTGATGTACAGATTTCTAGTGAAGCTACGCAAAAGAATAATCGTTTAATTGAAAAGTACTTTGTGGATTACCCTTCTGTTTCTAAGAAACACCTTTTGGATTGTTTTCTTACAAAAACATTTGAGTTTGATTAAGATGCTATTAAGGTGGTAGTGCTATTTGTTATAAATTCGTTCCTCTTTTCTACTAAGAACGTAAAATTGATTGATAGGAAGTACTTGGACTTGGTTGAGAAAGGTGATTACAATAGTTATCCATGAGGAATAGATGTATATGAGGCAACCGCGAGAACAATGTCAGGTATTTTGGATAAGCAGCGACAGTATTATTGGATTTCGAGATTTTCTTATGCTATTCAGATATGGTTTTATGAATGTTGTGAATATTTGAATAATTCTATCGTTGTTCGGTATCGAAATACATCTTCACAAATTCTTAGATGGAAGGTTACACGGCAGCTAAGGTTTGAGGAATTACATGAGAAGAAGGTAAATTAATTTTCTTTTGTTTTGCCATGTATTAACAGTTAATTTTTCTATATATAATTTTGTTAATAAATTTACTAAAATGTATGTTTATGTCGTTGAATTTAAGGAATATGTCTCTTTACAATGAAATGGTGGATAATGTTGATCAGAAACACCGTAGTTTAGATGATAATTTTGTTGATCATCCACCTCAGAGTTCAAAAAGGCAGTGCAAAATGCAGATTAAAATGAAGGCGAAAAGGTAGCGGAAAGCTTCTAATGATTTGGAGAAAAAGGGGAAAGATGGTAATAATTTGGAAAAGTAGGGAAAAGATGCTAATGATCTTGTCTATCGTACACGTGAAACATCAAAAATGCAAAGTAAGACTGCTAATGATTTGGAGAAGCAGATGATGGAGAATGTCTCTGTCAACGCTCCAACTGAAAAAATACAAAAAATATTCTAAAGGTAAGGCAGCAAATAATGACCTTGTCGATTCTAGACCTCAAAAATCGAAAACGAAATATAAAGCTGCAAATCATGACAAACCTGATTTGGAGAAGAAGGTTGTGGAGAATGTTCATGATAAACATCAAAGTATAGGTAATGCTTATGTCGACCCGCCACCTAAAGGTAGTGACTGGTATGTTCAGTTTAACATTTTGGAAGATGGCCAAGTGGAATTGAATAAAGAAGTATCGTTATTAAAGAAGGCATACAAGGATGAACTAGTGGTTTTAAATATTTATCTTGCTGAGAAATTTGTGGAGGTGTTCAATGCAATTGATTCAATGAAGAACAGCAATTTAGAGGTATACTAGTACTTATTGTATGTATTGTTTTCTATTTTTTGGTAGTTTTAAAGCTAATATCATTTTATTTGAACTTTTTGATGTAGCATCAACACAATAGAGATGTGAAAAAAAATTTAAAAAAGGTGATGGTGATAGGAACCAGGATGTAGTCAATGAAAACAAAGAAGGTATACTGGTATACTGTACATTATGCTGGAAGTCTGGTGTCCAAAGGGATGTTGTCACAAGTTTATATACTAGATCAGTATAATTTAGTCAATGTGTACAAAATATAGTGTATTGTTTATCATATTTTTTCATTCTAATCCAGTATTTTTGTTGGATTTCTATATTAATGTGGTAGCCTTCATAATTCAAAGTTTTGTTCTAGTATATTCTAGTTGAAGGCTTAGAAGGTATACTGCATAAGTATAATTTAGTGAATAAGTATAATATACTGGATGAGTATAATTTAGTGTATAAGTATAATATACTAGATGAGTATAATTTAGTGTATAAGTATAATATACTTATAATTTAATATATAAGTATGTTGGATGAGTATAATTTACTGTATGTTGGAAGCTTATAATTTAGAGTATAAGTATAATATACTGTACTTTATATTATGTTTTTGCATTCTAATCCAGTGTTCCAGTATATTATAGTTGAACGCTTAGAAGGTATACTAGATGAGTATAATTTAGTGTACAACTATAATATACTTATAATTTAATGTATAAGTATGCTGGATGAGTATAATTTATTGTATGCTGGAAGCTTATAAGTTAGTGTATAGGTATAATATATTGTTCTTTGTATTGTGTTTTTCCATTATAATCCAGTATTTATTGTTGGATATTTATTATTTCTCATAACATGAAATCCAAAATAATGTGCTGGCCTTCATTATTTTAAATTTGGCTACAGTATATTATATTTGACATCTTATCTTTGAAGCCTTGTTATACAATATTTTTATACTGGAGGAGTATTATATACTGGAGTCCTTCTTATATTCTAATAGCTTGTTTTTAATGCTTCAATTTCTGGCTTTGCAGATGATTCGCATAATATCAATGAAAATGATGTCAATAATGAAGATGGAAAATTAGAATATATGAATTTAGAAGTGATAAAGGAAGGGAGTTTCGGTATTGAAACGTAAATTATTTATTCAAATTTTATTTATTTTTAGATTTTTTGACATATTGATGTATATTTTATGTAGCGCCTGATTTTGTTGATGTTGGAATTCTTGACGAAGATAAGTGGTTGAAAATATGTGATTTAGAGGCTCATAAATTAACAGCTGAGCTTGGTAAACAAACAACAAATGAAGATATTCCATCTGGTCAGATGACTAAACAGTCATGCGATGAAGATGTTCCAGCGGTTAAGGTTTATAAAACATCTACAACCGAGATGATTCCAGATTATGAGGTTAAGATGACTGACTCTCACCACCCAAAATCCACCCAGTCATGATGGCACCTAACCCAACCTGTCAGGTAAGCCAATTAACAACTATCCAATTTAGATGAGATTTATTAAGAAAAGAAAGGATAATAAAACTACTTTTATACAAGAATTCACAAGGCTGGTATAAAATAAATACATCATCTGTTCGAAATATACATAAACAGATTTTTATAAATTTAAGGCTACCATGAATAAGAAATAACTACAACTGGAATGCAGGTACGTCTTCAAATCCCGCTCCCGTCGATCACAGTAATTTCAGCATCCAATATCTACACGCAAGGTGAAGAAGTATAGTATGAGTACAACCGACCCCATGTACTCAATAAGTAACAAACCTAACCTTAGGTTGAAAGTAGTGACGAGCTGGAACACAAGTCAAAGTCCAACACCAATAGCCAACAACAGCTTGTAACAATATAATAAAAAGTGGTACAGGAAATAACTCAGAAATGAAATGTTCAGCTCGTTCACAGTTTCAGAAAATAGACATGCTTTTCAAGTATAACAGTAAAAATCCCAAATCTTTTACCGAGAACACCAAAATATGAGTAAGTTTGAAAAATCGTGATGTTTCTTCCAAAACTTTTCAAAAGGTAAATGTTTCATTATCAAATTGCATGAGGAAAAGCACATCTCTATGCCTACATGTAAATGTGTATGAGAAGTCATGAATGACGCAATATCGCACAACATGAGAAAATGCATCTCTATGATTGTATGTCAAGTGTACATGTCGAATACAATGCAACTCAGTGATAAAACCATATTCATACTCTCAGAGTATTAATCCACCCAGTCCTCCCAGTCACTCAGCACTCACATTCACATTCAATAGGTACCTGCGCTCACTGGGGGTGTGTGCAGACTCCGGAGGGGCTCCTTCAGCCCAAGCGCTATAATCCGCACGGACAACTCACGTGTTATAATATTAATATTTGGATCCGCACGGAAAACTAACGTGCTGCACGGATAACTCATGTACTATAATATCAATAACTGGATCTGCACGGACAACTCACGTGCTATAGTATCAATAACCTCACAATCAGGCCCTTGGCCACACTCAGTCATCAATCTCTCCAGTCTCTCAGGCCCATAATGCCATAAAACTAGTCCAAAATGATGATATGATGTGTCAATATATAGCAACAGAGACTGAGATGTGATATGAAATTAATGAACATGATTGAGTATGAAATTGCAATGTAAGCAAATAACTCAACAACAGTAATGACCTCAGTGGGTCCCAACAGAATAAGTATGTAGCCTAGACATGGTTTCTAACATGTATCACAGCTCAATAACTCTAGTACGTAGAAATTTCATGTTTACAGATAAGTTCTGGTAATTACACAGCACCATAGAAATAACGGGGTTACCATTTACACGGTGCTCGCCCATACGCCCGTCACCTAGCATGTGCGTCACCTCAACAGCAAACACATAACAGGAAATTCGGGGTTTCATACCCTCAGCACTAAGTTTAGAAGTATTACTTACTTCGAACAAGCCAATTCCAATACCGAGCAAGCCAATCGATGCTTCAAAATGCCATCCCGCACGTGCCAACCTCCGAATGGCTCGAAACTAGCCAAAAGCAACTTAAATACATCAAATAAATCCCAAGGAAACAATTCCAAATGATAAGGGTCAAATCTTAATCAAAAAA
The DNA here is from genome assembly GCF_000715075.1 of Nicotiana tabacum. Classification (NCBI taxonomy): domain Eukaryota; kingdom Viridiplantae; phylum Streptophyta; class Magnoliopsida; order Solanales; family Solanaceae; genus Nicotiana; species Nicotiana tabacum. Next base: position 105,608,892 of record NC_134081.1, on the reverse strand, counting down.
CCCTAAATCGACCCAAAATCCCAACCCGAGCCCACGCCTCAGAACCCAATGAAACTCACAAAATCTAACAACCCATTCAATTATGAGTCCAACCATCATAGTTTCACTCAAATTCGACTCCAAGTCGACATTCAAAACCCAAAAACTCACTCTATAAAACTTTAGGCTAAAATCCCCAATTTTCTCTTTAAACCCCATAATCCAATAACCAAAAATGAAGATGAAATCACAAAATATAATCAAAACCGAGTGTAGAACACTTACCCCAAGCCTTGTGATGAAATGTGTCTCAAACAATCGCCTTAATCCGAGTCCCATATCTCAAAATATGATAAAAGAACCCAAAACCTCGATATATAGCTTCTTCCCAGCATTTCCGCATATGCGGTCACATTATCGCATCTGTGACCTCCGCTTCTGCGGACAATGCTCGCTTCTGCGAAGCCCTATGAAGACTAGGCTTCCTCACCTGTGGAGCTTTCCTTGCTTCTGCACACATGCAGGTGCGACAAAAACTCCCTCTTCTGCGCCACACGCCGCTTCTGCGGCTCAAAATTACGCTTATGCGGACGCGCAGATGCGCCCTTACATCCGCTTCTGCGGTCTTCCTCACCAGCTCGCACCTTGCTTCTGCGACTCCTCTGTCGCTTCTATGACCATCGCACCTGCATAACCCAGCTGCAGGTGCGATCACACCAGATCTGCCACAAGCAATTTTAGCCAAAAATGATCCAAACAAATCCGAACCTCGTCCGAAACTCACCCGAGCCCCTTGGGACCACGTCCGAACATACCAACAAGTCCCGTAATATAATACTGACCTACTCGAGGCCTCAAATCACGCATAACAATATCAAAAAGATGAATCGCACCTTAAATCGAACTTAATGAACTTTGAACTTTTCAACTTCCTAAACGCCCACCGAAACTTATCAAATCAATCCATAATGAACCCAAATATTTCACACAAGTCGCAAATGACATATCGAAGCTATTCAAATTCTCGTAACCACAATCCGAACCTGATATTGTCATGACCCAATTTCTCATATAGGCCGTGATGGAGCCTAACGTTGCCTCTAGGTAAGCCTACGATGAATTTACTACGTGATTACTTCTTTTGACAGGCTTACAAGTAATTAAGTTCCATTTATTTAGAAATCTAATAAATAGAGAGAGTCAAATGAATAAAGACGGAAGCAACTAAGTGCAATCATAGCAATAGTGATAATCCCAAAACCATAACGTCTACTAGTGTGTGTGCCAAGACCTGGTGTCACAAGTATATGAGCAACTAGTAGAATATACAAAACTCTAACTACTATCCGAAGTAAAGTAGACAGAATATAAATACAAAAGAGAGACTCTAGGGGCTACAGAACGGCTCGGGAAGCAACTCATCACTAGGCCTCGGGATATCTGGGACGTGCGCCGGTAGGACTGCCAGATGCACCTACCTCAGATCCTACACGGTTAGTGCAGAAGTGTAGCGTGAGTACATAAACAACATATACCCAGTAAGTATCAAATCTAACCTCGAAGAAGTGGTGATAAGGGGTCGACATCGACACTTACTATGGGCTAATAGTAAAGAAATACGGAATTCTAAATGAGCATGGATTATGTATATAATAACAATAACTCAATAATAAGCAAAAGTAAATAAACCTTTCACACATGGTAAGTTCAAAATACATTTCCATCTTATTATATTGTTGCCTCTCAAGTCAGGGAAGGATATCAAATATATGATTACACATCGAGTGTTATCACGCACGATTATGTCGAGGTCGTACGGCCCGATCCAGAATAATATGTACACTGTCAAGGGTCGAGCGGCAGGAACCATAGATGTATCTATCTACTGCCGAGGCGTTCGGCCCGCTCCACAAGAAGAGAGGATACTTTACAAGCATTTGACTTAGACGTTATTGAAGGCTAACATAAAATGTAGTACAAATTCCATTAACTATCTTTCACAATTCCTCTAACAAGTTCTAAGATAATTTAGGAACTTAAATTAACAAATAGGGTGCGTCATTTCAAATAATTCACGATTTGGGTCCTAAACTACTTGGACATATCATAAATAGTAGCTGTGCACGGACTCTCGTCACCTCGTATGCACATAGCCCCCCACAATTAGAAGCAACATTAATTTACAAGAGACTTACCTCGTCTCAAAGCTCACTTTCCGGCCTCAAATTCACTCCAAACCCTCAACTCAGTGCCGAATAATCCGAAACTAGTCAAATGTTGTATAAATCGATCAATATATGCTCAAAAGTTCATATTCTAACTATTAGAGTGATTACCCAACCCCAATTGAAGGATCCCTAAAATTCATCCTCGGGACCACGTGCCCGGATTCTGGAAATTTTCAAACAAAGTTGTTACCCATAACCTCACGAACTCAAACATATAGTTTTCACTCAATTCCATAATCATTTTCATGGTTAAATCTCATTTTTACCAAAACCTAGGGTTATTCATCTAAACCCTTAATTTTCACAAATGTTCATGTTAAAATCTACCCATGATCTATGTATTACACTCACATTGCATAGAAATTACTTACCTCAATTAGCTAGGTGGAAATCCCCCTTATTAAAGCTCCACAATCGCCCAAGTGTATAATAAATGAACTAAAAATAGCCAAAGTCTCGACTTAAATGAAGGTCCTGCCCAGCGGTTTTCCCGTTTCTGCGGTCAATTGGCCGCATCAGCGGCTTCGCATCCGCGGAAGTCTCATCGCAGATGCGGCCCTTCCTTGGCTGGCCAAAATCCGCATTTGTAGAATAATGGCTCGCTTCTGCGATGTCACTCATGCAGCGGACGAGCCGCACCTGCGCTTGCTCTCGCTTCCGCGGTCCTTTGACCGCTTCTGTGGTCGCACATCTGCGCCCACCTTGTCCGCATCTGCAGTTTTAGGGCTGCCTATGCTCGGCCGCTTCTACGGTTGCTGCCTCACTTCTGCGAGCTTGCACCTATAGCTAGCCCTCCGCACGTGCGATTACGCTAGAAGCCTAGTGCTTCAGCTGTTCTTCCAAGTCGAAATGACTTCCGCGCCTTATCCGATTAACACCAGAGGCCCCTAGGGCCCCGCCCAAACATACCTATTAGTTTGAAATCATAAAACAAACTCGCTCAAACCCTCGGAATGCATAAAATAACATCAAAACTAAGAATCACAACCCAACCAAATTGAATCAACTTATGAACTTCAAGTTCTTCCAACTTACTCCGAACGCGCCGAAACATACTTAAACTACTCGGAATGACACCAAATATTGCGTGCAAGTCTCAAACCACCATACGGAACTATTCCCAGGCTCGAAATCCCAAATGAACCTTCATAACAATAAAAGCTACTCCAAACCAAATCTAAAGAACTTTAAAACCTTCAAGGTGCCAACTATCAATATTAAGGGCTGAAACGCTCCCGGGTCATCTACAACCCAATTCGAACATACGCCTAAGTCCAAAATCATCATACAAACCTATTGGAACCGTCAAATCCCGATTCCGAGGTTGTTTACTCAAAATGTTAACTCAAGTCAAACTTAGTCTTATTTAGCCAATATTAAGGAACCAAGTGTTCCGATTTCAACCCGAACCTTTCTAAATACCAAACTAACCCTCACCGCAAGTCATAAAACAGTAAAAGCACATACGTGGAGTATTATTTAGGGGAACGGTAATCTAGAAGGCAAAATGACCGGTTGGGTCATTACACCCTCCACTTCTTAGACAAACGTTCGTCCTTGAACGGGTCAAGAATCATATCTGAAGTGCCGAATAGGTGTGCATATCTGCTCAGCATGTCCTCCTCGGCCCCCAAGTAGCCTCCTCGACTGGTTGGCCCTTCCACTAAACCTTTATCGTAGAAAATCTTCTTGGACCTGGACTGGCGAACCTGCCCATCAACAATGGCAACTGGCTCATCCTCATAACTCGGGCTCTTTTCTAACTGAACCGTGTTGTAGTCTAACACATGCGACCAGTCGGCATAATACCTCCGGAGCATACACACGTGGAAAACCAAATGAACTCCCGATAGACTGGGAGGCAAGGCAATCTCATAAGCAACCTCCCCAACTCGCGTCAACACCTCAAATGGGCCTATAAACCTTGGGATCAACTTGCCCTTCTTTACGAACCTCATGATACCCTTCATCGGCGAGACCTTCAAGAGAACTTTCTTGCCCACCATAAATGATAAATCACGCGCCTTCTGATCCGCGTAACCCTTTTGTTTGGACTGTGCCGTGCGAAGTCGCTCCTGAATTAACTTTACCTTTTTCCAAGGTATCCTTCACTAAATCAGTACCATATAACTTAGCCTCGCCGGGCTCAAACCATCCGATGGGAGAACAACATCACCAACCATGTAATGCCTCAAATAGAGCCATCTCGATGTTGGACTGATAACTGTTGTTGTCAGCAAACTCGTCCAAAGGCTAGAATTGATCCCACTGCCCTCCGAAGTCAATCACATATGCTCTGAGCATATCCTCCAAGATCTGAACTGTCCGCTCTGACTGCCCGTCGGTCTGTGGATGAAAGACTGTGCTGATCTCTACACGTGTCCCCAACTCGCTTTGTACTGCCCCCAGAAATGTGAAGTAAATTAAGGGCCCATATCTGATATGATGGAATCAGGGATACCATGCAACCGAACAATCTCCTGAATATAAATCTGGGCCAACCTCTCTGAAGAATATGTTGTCACAACCGGAATGAAGTGTACCGACTTGGTAATCCTATCGACAATGACCCATACTGCATCAAACTTCCGCAAGGTCCGCGACAACCCATCTACGAAGTCCATAGTAATGCGCTCCCATTTCCACTCAGGTATAGTCATCTGCTGAAGTAGGCCACCTAGCCTCTGATGCTCATACTTGACCTGCTGGCAATTTAGATACCTCGCAACATACTCAACTATGTCCTCCTTCTTCCGCCGCCACCAATAATGCTGCCTCAGGTCGCGATATATCTTTGTAGCCCCTAGATGAATTAGAATACCGAGAGTTGTGTGCCTCCTCTAGGATCTTCTCCCTCAAGACATCAACATTAGGAACACATAGGCGACCCTGGAGTATCAGAACACCTTCCTCACCGAGAGTAACCTCCTTGGCACCACTATGTAGTATCGTCTTTCTAAGAACCAATAAGTGCGGATCATCAAACTGGCGAGCCTTGATCCGCTCGAATAGTGAAGACTAGGCGACGAGGCATGCAAGAACTCGGCTGGGCTCTGAAATATCCAACCTCAAAAGTCTGTTAGCCAAGGACTGAATGTCCAAAGCTAGTGGCCTCTCCTCCGCTAAAATGAATGCCAAACTACCCACACTCTCTACCTTTCTGTTCAAGGCATCTGCAACTACATTCGCCTTGCCCGGATGATAAAGGATAGTAATATCATAATCCTTCAGTAACTCAAGCTACTTGCGCTGCCTCAAATTGAGATCCCTCTGCTTGAACAAATGCTGAAGGCTGCGATGATCGGTGTAAACCTCACAGGACACCCCATAAAGATAATGACTCCAGATCTTAAGAGCATGAACAATCGCGACCAACTCCAAATCACGTACATGATAGTTCTTCTCGTGGGGCTTCAGCTGACATGAAGCATATGCAATAACTTGCCCTTCCTGCATCAGTACACAACCCAAACCAATGCATGAAGTGTCGCAATACACAGTATACATCCCTGAACTAGAAGGAAACACTAAAACTGGTGGTGAAGTCAATAAGGGCTTGAGCTTCTAAAATCTCGCCTCACAATCATCGGACCATCAGAACGGAGCACCCTTTTGGGTCAATCTAGTCAAAGGTGTTGCAATAGATGAGAAGCCCTCCACAAATCGACAATAATAACCCATTTACCCCAGGAAGCTCCTGATCTCAGACGCGGTGGTAGGACGAGGCTAACTCTGAACTGCCTCGACCTTCTTGTGATCAACCTTAATAACCTCGCCTGATACAACATGTTCCAAGAATGCCACAGAATCTAGCCAGAACTCACACTTGGAGAACTTAGCATATAGCTTTTGTTCCCGCAAGGTCAAAAGTACCACTCTCAAATGTTGCTCGTGCTCTTCCATGCTACGTGAGTATATCAAAATGTCATCAATGAAGACAATGACAAACGAATCAATATATGGCCTGGACACACTGTTCATCAAATCCATAAATGCCGTCGGGCATTAGTCAAGCCAAAGGATATCACTAGAAACTCATAATGGCCATATCTAGTCCGAAATACCGTCTTCGGGATATCGGAATCTCAAATATTCTACTGATGGTACCCTGATCTCAAGACGATCTTAAAGAACACCCTAGCACCCTGCAACTGGCCAAACAAGTCATCAGTATGCGGCAACGGGTACTTGTTCTTAATGGTAACTTTGTTCAACTAGCGGTAATCAATGCACATCTGAATAGTCCCATCTTTCTTATTCACAAATAACATCGGTGCACCCCAAGGCGATACACTCGGTCTGAGGAACCCTTTTGCTAGCAACTCCTCAAACTGCTCCTTCAACTCTCTCGGAGCCATGCGGTATGGTGGAATAGATATAGGTTGGGTACCTATAGCCAAGTCAATACAGAAATCGATATCACGATCCAGTGGCATGCTTGGAAGATCAGAAGGAAAGGCATCGGAGAACTCCCGGACCATAGGCACTGAATCAATCGCCGGAGTCTCTGTGGTAGTATCCCAAACATAGGCTAGATAAGCCAAGCAACCCTTCTCGACCATGTGTCGACCCTTCAAAAAAGATATAACCTAACTAGGTGTACTGACAGACGAATCCTTCCACTCCAATCTAGGCAACTCTAGCATCGCCAAGGTAACAGTCTTGGCATGTCAATCAAGGATGGCGTGATATGGAGATAACCAATCCATACCCAGGATTACCTGAAAGTCGGTCATATCAAGCAACAGAAGATCCACTCTAGTTTAATAACCATAGAACATAAAAATACAGGACCAATAGATCTGATCCACAACAACAGAAAAGCCCACTGGTGTGGACACATAAATAGGAGTACCCAAGGACTCACGAGGAACACCCAAGTAATGAGCAAACAGAGATGAAACATATGAATATGTAGACCCTGGATCAAATAGTACTGAAGCATCTCTACCGCAGACAGAAATAGTACCTGTAGTCACGGCATCTAAGGCCACTGCATCTGGCCAGGCTGGAAAGGCAAAGAATCTGGCTGGAGCGCCTCCTGGCTCGCCTCTACCTCTAGAACGGCCCCTACCCACCTGACCTCCACCTCTAAGAGGTCGGATGGCTGGTGGGGCAAATGGTGCTGGAATCATAGGTTGCTGACCCTGCTACACTGCCTTGCCCCGAAGCCTGGGGTAGAACCTCCGCACGTGACTAAGGTCCTCACACACGAAAACCTCTCGGTACGGTGGACTGCTGACATGAAGTCTGACCCTGATGGCCTGAATACCCACTGGAAGATCCCCGAAGTCTGACCCTGGTGGGCGGTAAGAAGTCTCTGGCATGGAGCTAAAATAAGGTCACATTAGAGCACCCTGAGGATGCAGCGGTGCTGGATATGTGGGCCTGCTAGACTGACCCCTCACGAACTGACCCTTGCCCCCAGCCGGGGCTCCACTGAACTCTCCAGAATACCGGAACCGCTTATCCCTCATAGCCTCCTCCCGACCACGCTGATGTTCACCCTCTATCCTCTGAGCTATCTCTAGAACTAGCTTGTAAAAAGTCCCCATCTCCACCTCTCGGGCCATAGTGGCCTGGCTAGCAGAGTATAAATCGGCAACAAACCTCTGCATTCTCTCTGCATCGGTCGGAAGTATCATAAGTGTATGGTGGGACAACTGAGAGAATCTCTCCTCATAGTTAGTCACTGACAGCTAGCAATGTTGGAGGTACTCGAACTGAAATCGCAACTCTTCCCTCTGATAGGGTGGAATATACCTGTCCAACAAGAGGCGTGTGAACTGGTCCCATTTAATGGGAGGAGAACCTGCTGGTCTACCTAGAAGATATGACTTCCACCACCTACGGGCTCTGCCCTCCAGCTGGAAAGTAGTAAAATACACCCCATGGGACTCCAATATCCTCATGTTGTACAGTCTGTCCCTGCACCGGTCAATAAAGTCCTGGGGTCCTCGTGTCGCTCACCTCCAAAGATAGGAGGTTGTAGCCTAATCCATCTATCCAATAGCCTACGTAGATCGCCGGCCACAGCTTGTATAGGATCAGGTATAGCTGCTGCAACTGGCTGAGCTCCACCCACAGGTAGTGCATTCGGGGTCTGATATACAGCAGTTGCAGGCCCTGATAACTGACCGGTAGGGGTCTGTCCTCCCCCTTCCGCCTGAGATATGGCAGGGTCTACTGGAAATAAACCAGCCTGAGTCATAGAATCCATGAACCATAGCATACGACCCATGACCTCCTGGAATCCCGGTGCGAACATGAAATCCACCGGGGCCGATCCTGCTGCAGACACCTCACCCTTCTCCTCAATAATGGGGCCTCTACTGGATCCATTGGTGGTATAACTGGAACAACTCTAGGATGCCCTCGTTTTCTACCACGAACTGGAGCCCTCCCTCGGCCTCTACCTCGGCCTCTAGCAACAGGGGGAGCAGCTCCTCTATGGTCTGGAACATCCGCTGCGCGCATTCTCACCATCTATAAGAGAATGAGAGAAAAATACTTAGTACCACATCAACCACACGATAGGATATGAAGAAAGAGTAGCTTCCTAGCACCCTATAACCTCTCGAAGATAAGTATGTACGTCTTCGCACCGATCTGCAAGACTCTATTAGGCCTGCTCATAACTTGTGAGACCTACATGAACCTAGTACTCTGATACCATATTGTCATGACCCAAATTTTCCTATAGGCCGTGATGGCACCTAATGTCGCCGCTAGGCAAGCCTACGATGAATTTACTATGTGATTACTTCTTTTGACAGGCTTACAAGTAATTAAATTCCATTTCTTTAGAAATTTGAGAAATAGAGAAAGTCAAATGAATAAAATGAAAGCATCTGAATGCAAGCATAAATATGTAATCCGAAACCACAAAGTCTACTAGTGTGTGTGCCAAGACCTGGTGTCACAAGTATATGAGCAACTAGTAGAATATAAACAACTCTAACTATTCCGAAGTAAAGTAAACAGAATATAAATACAAAAGAGAGAATCTAGGGCCTATAGAACGGCTCGGGAAGCAGCTCACCACTAAGCCTTGAGATATCTGGGATGTGCACCGGTAGGACCGCAAGATGCACCTGCCCCTCAGATCCTGCACGGTTAATGCAGAAGTGTAGCATGACTAAATAAACAACATGTACCTAGTAAGTATCAAATCTAACCTCGAAGAAGTGGTGATAAGGGGTCGACATCGACACTTACTATGGGCTAATAGTAAAGAAATACGGAATTCTAAATGAGCATGGATTATGTATATAATAACAATAACTCAATAATAAGCAAAAGTAAATAAACCTTTCACACATGGTAAGTTCCAAATAAATTTCCATCTTATAATATTTTTGCCTCTCAAGTCAGGGAAGGATATCAAATGTATGATTACACATCGAGTGTTATCACGCACGATTATGCCGAGGTCGTACGGCCTGATCCAGAAAAATTCGTACACTGCCGAGGGTCGAGCGGCACGAACCATAGATGCATCTATCTACTGTCGAGGCGTTCGTCCCGCTCCACAAGAAGAGAGGATATTTTACAAGCATTTGACTTAGACGTTATTGGCTAACATAAAATGTAGTACAAATTCCATTAACGGTCTTTCACAATTCCTCTAACAAGTTCTAATATAATTTAGGCACTTTAATTAACAAATAGGGTGCATTATTTCAAATAATTCACGATTTGGGTACTAAACTACCCGGACATAGCATAAATAGTAGCTATGCACGGACTCTCGTCACTTCATACGTACGTAGCCCCCCACAATTAGAAGCAACATTAATTTAAATCGCCTATGTGGTAAATTCCCTCTTACAAGGTTAGAGAAGAGACTTACCTCGTCGCAAAGCTCACTTCCGGCCTCAAATTCACTCCAAAGCCTTAACTCGGTGCCGAACAATCTGAAACTAGTCAAATGTTGTATAAATCGATCAATATATGTTCAAAAGTTCATATTCTAACTATTAGAGTGATTACCCAAAAACCCAATTGAAGGATCCCTAAAATTCATCCTCGGGCCCACGTGCCCGGATTCCGGAAGTTTTCGAAGAAAGTTGTTACACATAACCTCATGAACTCAAATATATAGTTTTCACTCAATTCCATAACCATTTTCGTGGTTAATTCTCATTTTTATCAAAACCTAGGGTTATTCATCTAAACCCATAATTTTCACAAATTTGCATGTGAAAATCTATCCATGATCTATGTATTAAACCCACATTGCATAGAAATTACTTACCTCAATTAGCTAGGTGGAAATCCCCCTCTTTAAAGTTCCACAATCGCCCAAGTGTATAATAAATGAACTCAAAATAGCCTAAGTCTTGACTTAAATGAAGTAACTGCCCAGCGGTTTTTCCGCTTCTGCGGTCCATTGGCCGCATCTGCAGAAGTCTCATCGCAGATGCGTTCCTCCCTTGGCTGGCCTAAATACGCATTTGCAGAATAATGGCTCGCTTCTGCGATGCCGCTCCTATGGCAGGCGAGCCGCACCTGCGCTAGCTCTTGCTTTCGCGGTTCTTTGACCGCTTCTGCGTTCGGGCTTCTGCGCTTACCTTGTCCGCATCTGTGGTTTTTGGGCTGCCTACGCCGGGCCGCTTCTGCGGTTACTGCCTCACTGCTATGAGCTCGCACCTGCGGCTAGCCCTCCGCAGGTGTGATTACACTAGAATCTCGGTGCTTCAGTTGTTCTTCCAAGTCCAAATGAGTTCTGCGCCTCGTCCGATTAACATCTGAGGCCACCGGGGCCTCGCCCAAACATACCAACGAGTTTGAAATCATAAAACAAACTCGCTCAAACCCTCGGAATGCATAAAACAACATCAAAACTAAGAATCATAACCCAACCAAATTGAATCAATTTATGAACTTCAAGTTCTTCCAACTTACTCCGAACGCGCCGAAACATACTTAAACTACTCGGAATGACACCAAATTTTGCGTGCAAGTCTCAAACCACAATACGGAACTATTCCCAGGCTAGAAATCTCAAACGGACCTTGATAACACCAAAAGATACTCCAAACCAAATTTAAAGAACTTTAAGACTTTCAAGGTGCCAACTATCAATATTAAGAGTTGAAACGCTCCCGGGTCATCTAGAACCCGATTTTCGAACATACGCCTAAGTCCAAAATTATCATACGAACCTATTGGAACCGTCAAATCCCGATTCCGAGGTCGTTTACTCAAAATATTGACCCAAGTCAAACTTAGCCTTATTTAGCCAACATTAAGGAACCAAGTATTCCGATTTCAACCCGAACCCTTCTAAATCCCGAACTAACCCTCCCCACCAGTCATAAAACAGTAAAAGCATATACAAGGAGTCTTATTTAGGGGAATGGGAATCTAGAATGACCGGTCGGGTTGTTACAGATATCATCAAAGTCAACTCCCGGTCAAGCTTATGAACTTTCCAAACCATCAAATTTCCAACTTTCGCCGATTAGTGCAGAATCCTTCTAGAAATATCCATATCCAAATCCGGGCATACGCCCAAGTCCAAAATCACTATTCAGACCTAACGGAATCATCAAAACTCTGTTCCGGGTTCAAATTCACAAAAGTCAAACTTGGTCAACGCTTCCATGTTAAAGCTTAAATCATGAAATTCATTCTTCCAAATCGATTCTGAATAACCTGCAAACGAAAACCGACGATTCACATAAGTCATAGTACATCATACGGAGCTACTCATGCCCTCAAACTACCGAGCGAAGTGCAAATGTTCGATACGACCGGTCAGGTCGTTACATCCTCCCCCACTTAAATATGCGTTCGTCCTTGAACGTGCCAAGAGTTGTTCCAAAGCGATCAAACCGTCGTGTAACCTTACCCTGCACGTACCGGAGGGTGAACCCACATCACCCTATTCCATAGAGGCCTGACAACTCAACATAACTTAAGATCATTACTTCAACCTAAGCCCGTAAACCTTGGAACCAAATTTCCAACACCTGAAATATCATACAAGACCCGAATCTTTCTTTCACACACTATATGAGTCTGAAGAAGCTGTATCAAGACATAACTATAACCCAAGATATAATCACATAACATACCACATGACTCGCATACTCGTAGCAAAATTTTCGATCACCATAGCTTCTCAAAACAATCCGATGCCGGTAATAAAACTCATGTCAAAACAAAACCTCATTCTAAAACCTCTGTACACTGCCAATGATGAAAGAAACATGCAGAAACCCTTAACCACTCATCATATCAACAAGCCATGTAGCTCTCTCTCGTCGAACAGGAACTACAGCCAATTTCTAAGCCGATCAGCGACATTGTCCCTTCAACTATACTGCAATAAAATCCGATAGCACCCATTCTTGGTCCGACGACCTCCTCTTATCAAATACAAGCTACTTTACTGGCACGCCACACCAATACTACACAAAGCCACAAACCGTGCAATCCGTACACCAATACGCAACAATTCAAATGTACTCAATCATGAAAAAATGACTCAAATGAGAGAACCGTCCCGCATGCTCAATAAGTACTGCCACAACGAAATGCTAAAAACCCATCACACACCATAGAAACATAACACATGAACCTAACACAAAGGGCCATATCTCAACATAACTCTGTTCTAATGTGTGACCCCATCTAATCTCTAGTCCATATGAAATACCTCAAGCCACCCTACTCAAAATCAATAACCACGCTCAATTCGACACTAAGTACCCAAGGTGCATGACCATGCCCACGGAGAAGCAAATGACACAATGCCACACAAACTCAAAAGAACATAACCAATGCGTAATCAATCATGCCACACGCAAATACTCATCTCGCTCAAATTCCGCTATAAGGTCCCAATAGAACCGCATCATGTGTGCATATAACCAATGACTCACAATCCCTCGTAGCATAGAGGAGTAACACATAGATCATATCAGAACACGACTAAGCTCAACTCTAACCGAATGATACATCCCTCAACAGTAGCAGTACAGAGTCAACCAATCTGACCTGGTGTAGAATACACATCCTCATTGGGCCTACCAATGGAACCCAAATCAATTCTGGTCACCCAAAAATAGATACATACTCCTCCGAAAGTCCACAATGACCTAACCATAATATATACTATTATCTGACCAGCTTTGGCTACATCTTCTCAGTCCACAACCACAAAACAATCTGCTTCTGAGAACTCCCAGTCTCCAAATTCATATAATACACGAATCACCATATCTGCTCCAAACTCCAGTGCTCGAATGACTATCATATCCTTCATGCACGATCATCTCACTAGGAATACTTCCACAATTCTTCGATGGAAATAAAATAAAATTCGAATATCAGCAGTCTACCAACCATGGGAGTACTGCAATACCGATGAACATCCGTAAGTCAAAACACAATGCGCCTTCTAAAATGCGCACCCTTCTCAAGAATTACTGAGCAATTATAAAATTCATCTAAATATAAGAAATTGGCCATGCTATACAAAATTCGTGATCTTCACATTCAAGACTGAATTGCCACCTTGTACATGTAAATCTTAATCCCGCACAACACACCATATCTATCATGCCATCATGTGAAAAGCACGAGAATCTCATTATCAACTCTGAGTCACCAGCAAATTAGATACTCAATTAGCCAGGAACCTTCCATTTGATATCATCCAGGAGAAAATCACAACACTCAACACGCTCCCCACACCAGCAGGAAATATACACCTCGAACTGTGGTAGAAACCATTGAGAACACTTTGAAATACATCTGTCCATAATCAAACCATTATAACTGAGTCTCTCCAACTCAACCAATCAACACAGGTTGCTAAACCCAAGAGTATTGACACCAAAACACCTACAAAGCCTCACCACGTCATAAGTACCCAAAGAACCGACCATATCTATTACCGTGCTGATCTAACCTACTATCAAACTGTCATATTTCTCCGAGTTCCTTCCGAATTACCCTCAAGGTGACACTTCTCTTTGCCAGAATACCACGATCCTTAACTAAAACTCACCACACTTCTATTGCCAGAACACCACGATCCTTAACCAAAACTCACCCCGTGAGATCCTAAAATAAAACCACACCACCCTAAAGCCCAAAAGCCGTTGTATTCCCTCTTATGCCCCCCTAAAAGTACCACAACCGAGACACTCACTCTAAAGAGACCTTCTACGAATCCAAAATTGTTTCCTTCACCTTCCTGATGCTGAAATGTAGAATCCCTAACGATATAGAAATTCCATGAGCTTCGACACCATCCAACTTTAATCTCAGCTTCCATTCATATACCAATCCGCAAAATCCTCAATTGCTACACATAAATCTTGAATCCCTTTAACCCTTTGCGAGAGCCATCCACTCCGCTCAATCTCAACTGCACCGGTCAACGGGCTGAACGACTTGTGCCCCATTAGTACAACAACATCCAAGGAAGTAACATTTCCTTAACACAACCGATCAAATTCATAATTCATGCACACTATATCCTTCACACATAACAACTCAATCATTTCCATGATTTCCATATATCCATAAAGTATAATATAACCCGTATTCAAAAATTCCTTTACTCGAGTCATCCTCGATCTCAACCTCGGCAAGTCATAACCGATCCACATGTATGCTTCAGACCAAAACCAATACAACACGTAACCACGCAATCAAATTGTCAATAGCAAACTCCCACACTTGGCTCAAAGCCATAAAACAAAACACTCGATAACTCATAATACCTATACTCTATTACTGCCATAGTCCTGCATTGAGGTTCAACTCAATCCTTCATAAGCTCATGTAACACAAACCATCTAGTACCTCCAATCATTTGCAAATATCGCATATCCACATGACGATCGGGTCAACTTTCTCAAACAAATTCAAAATTCAAATCTTAACACATATACCCTGCTGGTAGAAAAGAAACTCTTCACACAACATTATAAGGATCACACCTCCGTAGGTTACTTCGCAGGAGATAACCCACATGCTTAGCCTCAAATTGATATGTTGCTATACCCCTTTCGCAGCCGCGATTACTACACCATCACTTGGTCTCCCTGAGTCTGAACTCACAACAAGACATGAAAATCTACTTAGTTCCACAGTTAAACAACATGAAAAATCTTTCGACACACCCATAACCCGAGACTATACGTTCCATCAAGACAAAAATCAGGCACCCAATAGTCCTTTTCACATCCCAAGCAAACTCTTCTCGTCACATTCAAACCATCTGAACACATCTCGCAGTCACATCCTACTCATCATATAGCCATTGAGCCATAATTTCCACTAATAGGGACACTACCAGACATATAAGTCCAAAAGAATGTGCTTACATAACCGAAATTCTCGTGCTCAAGCTACGGTCAAACCTGACCTCAAGTCCACCAGATTGGCTCATCACCAAAACACAGAAATCATATCTCGCACCTCATCCCTAGAATCACAAGCCGGTGATGCACAACTGATACCGAGCGCTCATATGCGCATATGAATGCGTGAAAGGAATTCAAAGAGTTACGCTTCAAGCTGAATCAATGATGCACGATAAGGAAAGAAAGATGGGAAATTTATCCTAAATTCCTTGTAGCCTCTCGAAGATAGGTATGGACATCATCATACCGATCTGCAAGACTCTACTAGACACTTGCTAATGACTTGTAAAACCTATGAACCTAGAGCTTTGAAACCATCTTGTCACGACCCAAAATCCACCAAGTCGTGATGGCACCTAACCCAACCCGTCAGGTAAGCCAATTAACAACTATCCAATTTAGATGAGATTTATTAAGAAAAGAAAGGAAAATAAAACTGCTTTTATACAAGAATTCCCAAGGACTGATAGTACAAACCATGAGCTTCCAAGATTAGAATTTACAAAGCTGGTATAAAATAAATACATCATCTGTTCGAAATATACATAAACAGATTTTTATAAATTTAAGGCTACCATGAAGAAGAGACAGCTACAACTGGAATGTAGGGACGTCTTCAAATCCCGCTCTCGTCGATCACAGCAATTTCAGCATCCAATATCTGCACGCAAGGTGCAGAAGTTTAGTATGAGTACAACCGACCCCATGTACTTAATAAGTAATAAACCTAACCTTAGGTTGAAAGTAGTGACGAGGTGGAACACAAGTCAAAGTCCAATGCCAATAGCCAACAATAGCTCGTAACAATATAAAAAAAAGTGGTAGAGGAAATAACTCAGAAATAAAATGTTTAGCTCATTCACAGTTCCTGAAAATAGACATGCTTTTCAAGTATAACAGTGAAAATCCCAAATCTTTTATCGAGAACACCAAAATATGAGTAAGTTTGAAAAATCGTGATGTTCCTTCCAAAACATTTCAACAGGGAAATGTTTCATTATCAAATGGCATGAGAAAAATTACATCTCTATGCCTACATGTCAATATGTATGAGAAGTCATGAATGATGTAATATCGTACAGCATGAGGAAAATGCATCTCTATGACTGTATGTCAAGTGTGCATGTCGAATATAATGCAGCTCAGTGATAAAACCATATGCATACTCTCAGAGTATCAATCCACTCAGTCCTCCCAATCACTCAACTCTCGCACTCGCACTCAATAGGTACATGCGCTCACTGGGGTCTGTGCAGACTCCAAAGGGGCTCCTTCAGCCCAAGTGCTATAATCTGCACGGACAACCCACGTGCTATAATATCAATATCTGGATCCGTACGGACAACTTACGTGCTATAGTATCAATATTTGGATCCGCACGGACAACTCACGTGCTATAGTATCAATAACCTCACAATCAGGCCCTCGGCCTCACTCAGCCATCAATCTCTCCAGTCTCTCGGGCTCACAATGCCATGAAACTAGCCCAAATGATGATATGATGTGTCAATATATAGCAACAGAGACTGAGATGTGATATGAAATGAATGAACATGACTGAGTATGGAATTGCAATGTAAGCAAATAACCCAACAGCAGTAATGACCTCAGTGGGTCCCAACATAATAAGTATGTAGCCTAGACATAGTTTCTAACATGGATCACAACTCAATAACTCTAGTACGTAGAGATTTCATGTGTCCAGATAAGTTCAGGTAACTACACAGTACCATAGAAATAATAGGGTTACAATTCACATGGTGCACGCCTATACGCCTGTCACCTAGCATGTGCGTCACCTCAACAGCAAACACATAACACGAAATTCGGGGTTTCATACCCTTAGCACTAAGTTTATAAATGTTACTTATCTCGAACAAGCCAATTCCAATACCGAGCAAGCCAAGCGATGCTCCAAAATGCCATCACACGCATGCCGGCCTCTGAATGGCTCGAAACTAGCCAAAAGCAACTCAAATACATCAAATAAAGCCCAAGGAAACAATTTCAAATGATAAAGGTTGAATCTTAATAAAAAAAAACCCGAAATCGACCCAAATGCCCATCCCGGGCCCGCGTCTGAGAAACTAATGAAACTCACAAAATCTAATAACCCATTCAATTACGAGTCCAACCATACTAGTTTCACTCAAATACGACTCCGAGTCGACATTCAAAACTCAAAAACTCACTCTTTGAAACTTTAGGCTAAAATCCCCAATTTTCTCTTTAAACCCCATAATCCAATTACCAAAAATGAAGATGAAATCACGAAATATAATCAAAATCGAGTGTAGAACACTTACCCCAATCCTTGTGATGAAATTTGTCTCCAAATATCGCCTCAATCCGAGTCTGATATCTCAAAATATGATAAAAGAACCCAAAACCTCGATATATTGCTGCTCCCCATCATTTCCGCATATGCGGTCACATTGTTGCATCTGCGACCTTCGCTTCAGCGGACAATGCTCACTTCTGCGAATCCCTCTAAAGATCAAACTTCCGAAGCTACGGAGCTTTCCCCGCTTCTGCGCATACGCAAGTGTGACAAACAACTCCCGCTTCTGCGCCACACGCCGCTCGGACGAGTAGATGCGCCCTTACTTTTGCTTCTGCGGTCTTCCTTACCAGCTCACACCTCGCTTTTGCGACTCCCCTGTCACTTCTGCGACCATCGCACCTATGCAACCCAGTCACAGGTGCGATCACATCAGATCTGCCACCTGCAATTTTAGCCAAAAATGAACAAATCTGAACCTCGTCCGAAATTCACCCGAGCCCCTTGGGACCACGTCCGAACATACCAACAAGTCCCGTAATATAATACAGACCTAATCGAGGCCTCAAATCACGTATAACAATATCAAAAAGACGAATCCCATCTCAAATCGAACTTAATGAACTTTAAACTTTTCAACTTCCAAAACTCGTGCCGAAACATATCAAATCAACCCGGAATGAACCCAAATTTTGCACACAAGTCCCAAATGACATAACGAAGCTATTCAAATTTTTGGAACCACAATCCAAACCTGATATCATCAAAGTCAACTCCCGATCAAGCTTATAAACTTTCCAAACCATGAAATTTCTAACTTTTACCGATTAGCGCCGAATCCCTTTAGAAATATCCAAATGCAAATCCGGGTATACGCCCAAGTCCAAAATCACCATCAGAACCTAACGGAATCATCAAAACTCTATTTTAGAGTCAAATTCATAAAAGTCAAACTTGATCAACTCTTCCATCTTAAAGTTTAAATTATGAAATTTATTCTTCCAAATCGATTCTGAATAACCTGTAAAATCAAAACCAACGATTCATATAAGTCATAGTATATCATACGGAGCTACTCATGCCTTCAAACTACCGAGCGAAGTAAAAATATTCAAAACAACCGGTCGGGTCGTTATACTGACTATCAGATTGAGTTTTAGATTCATAAATTAACTTCTTAGTTTGTTAATCAGTCCATAGGTGTTGCTATTGTAATGTCATCTATTACAAAATGCTCTAGACCTGAAGATGCTGCAACTTCTTCTTTGCCTATTCAGTCAAGTTGTGAAGGTGTCCAAGCTTATGATGTTTTAGATGACTCTAGTCAAGAAGATGCAACAAGAATAAGAAAACCTGTTGTACCTCGTGTTATTGTGAAAGGGGATCACCCTTTTAAAATGTCAATTACAGAATAAGTTCATGTATCAATTAGTGATGAGTTTAGTAAGTTTGTTCAAACAAAGTTATTTCGAACTCGCAGGTAATGTTATAAATTTCTTTATGTTTTGATTGTATTTTCTTTTTAATGATAGTTTGGACTATCATATTTATATATTTATTAAATCTTTTTAGCAAGAACGTGTACGAAAAGAAGGATGATATACTTGAGCAATAGTTTGATCTTGGAATTGCATTTATAGCTGAGAGGACGTGGTTTTTTGAACTTCACTATGCTGGTATAGGTATCAATGAGACGGTATGTCGACAGACATGATTTTTTGTTTTGTTTTAGTTTCACTATGTGTGTGCATGTTCGGTTGATGTCTGTTTTATTTTTGTAGCATATTGATGTTATATTCTATTACCTCCGAATGAAAGCAAAATATGGAAACATAAGGATGAACTACTGACAATTATTTTAGTTCTTCCATTCAAGAGGTGTACAATAAATCAATCATAGATAGCGGGAATGTAAAAAACAGATATTTGAGTTGACTAAGAAATTAAAAGAGTATGTGATTGGGTTTTACATTCTTTGTAATACCCCCTGGTTTTTCATTGATTATGTTCTTATGCCAATTAATGTAAACGATGCATGGCATTGGGTATTGGGCGTTCTATCTTTGCATGATGGCTAAATTTACATATACGACTCAATGAGATCTGCAAGTCATGATGTTGTTGTTCGTAAAGCATTGCAATCATTTGTGGTAATGATACCATTGTTGCTGAACACTACTCCATTTTATGAGCAAAGAACTGACATTGCAAGGAATAGATGTCATTACTTGGGAAAAGAGGATCTATCTGAACCATTTCCTCTTTTATCAGTGGATGACTTGCCTTGACAGGAAAAAGCGTAAGTTATAATATTTTTTTTATATGATAATCTTCTGTTTTTACTGTTTTATTGTTATCTTATTTTTGCTTAATATGTGTTTTATATATAGTGATTGTGGTATATATTGCTGTGCATTTGCGAAGTATTTCATTAAAGGAAAAAATATTCCTGTTGACAATAACATCTTTGATTCTAAACGACTTCGAACCAGATATGGAATATTACTATACAATTATGGTAAGAAGAAGCAGGTGGAATATCTGGTTAGTGAAGATGACGCCACCGGAAGATTAGACAAACCTTGTGTTTCAAAAAGGCGCAACGCAAAGAACAAGAAATAGTTTTTTGTCTTTTGCTATAATTTAAAAGATTTTTTTATTGAAATCCAGATTAATATACTGGAGTCTATATTTTTCGCATGTGTTTGTATTTCTATTTTTATATTTTTATGTATAATATGCTGGAGATCATAAAATTGGTTCCTTGTATTGCAGTATAACTAGCAGGAGTTATTATTTCTTATAATGTTTTCAATATTTTTTAGTTGATTTTTATTAAAATGTTTTTAGGTCCTATATATTATAAAATAGAGCAATTCTTTTTTATTTATAATAAATTATAATTTATTAAAATTTTATTACTATTTGATAATATTTGTTCAATTCTAATCCAGTATTGTTTGTGGCATTTCTCAATCGACATATACTAAAGTTTAGATTTTAATAAGCTAGATTTATTATTTCTAATAATTTTGTCATTCTTTTTTTTTTAAATGTTTTTGTCGTTGTAGATTACACTGGATTTGATAATGTCTTTCCATTTGTAAGACAATAGTTTTTCTTCGATTTTCACCTATTACGTAATGCACATTCCTTTATATGACATAATAAATATGGCTTTTTTTTACGTAATCATTACAGCTATTACGTGAAAGTGTTTTGCTTTTTTAATGATTGGGATGCAGTCTTCTTATTATATATAATCAACCATTTGTTTTTTTATTGAATAAATGTTACTTCATGTCTTTTCATATTTTTTTAGACGTACTGTCACAACCCAAAATCCATAAAGGTCATGATGGCACCTGACACCACTGTCAGGCAAGCCAACAATGAATACTTAAATGGGTTCTCATTTTTGTTACTTTTGAAATCATATTTTCCTTCAATTTAAATCGTAAAAGATGAAACTTACAAAATAAATAATAATATCTCTAAAAAATTCTAATATAGCACAACTCATAATCATCCCAAAACCCGGTGTCACAAGTGCATGGGCATCAACTAGGAAGACAAAATAAAATACAATAACTGTCCGGGATATAAATTTGGACAGAAAAGAAAATACAATACTCTTAGGGAGACTTCGTTGGCTGCGGATCATCGTAAAGAATGCAGCTCACCTAAGTCCCTGCCATAATCGCACCTATGCGCCCACAAGGCCGCTAAACATATGTGTACCTACACAAAAATGTGCAGCAAGTGTAGCATGAGTACGTAAATCAACGCGTACCCAGTAAGTATCCCGCCTAACTCCGAAGAAGTAGTGACGAGGGGTCGACTTTGACACTTACTAGTGGTCCAATAATATCAGGTACAGTAAAGAAGGGAATAAATATGAGGCAGAGTAAATATAGGAAACATACAAGTATAAAATACGTGGTACAATTTTCCTCTTTACAATTTACTCAAGCTCTCAACTGGAAAGTTCCCTCCGTAATCAGAGCATATATATATAGATATTGTGGATTTCATCAAAGAGGTTGTCATAATTCAAATCAGGGAAAAACCCTCAGATACACTGGCTGCTTGCCAAATATTACGCATGATTCCATGAGGATAATATATATATATATATATATATATATATATATATATATATATATATATATATATATATATATATATATAGAGAGAGAGAGAGAGAGAGAGAGAGAGAGAGAGAGAGACAGTAAACTGTGCATTGTTGAGGGTCGAACGACGCGAACCATAGATGCATCTATTAATCTGCCGAGGCGAACGGTCCACTCCCTTGAGAGTATGGTACATAAATCCTGCCGAGGCGAACGGCTCGATCCCATAAGAGTGGTAGAAGGAAATACCCCGCTCGTGAATCATACGTGCAACACGGTCAAATATAAATTTAACATTAAGATGATATCTCTTTCTTGATTCTTTTCAAAATAAGGGAAATCCAACTTTTAGCCTTTTAAGGAAATTACACCGCTCGCGAAACATACATGCGATGCGGTTACACATAGATTTCTTAAGCTATTATAGCATTACTCAATCCTTTTCGAAATTACGAAGTTCAAATGAAACCTTTTAAATCTTAAGTTCTTCAATTTCAACTCCTTTCAAAAAATTTAACGAGCAGACTCAATCTTGCTCCCTCTCAAGGCAAACAATAAATATAAATCAATAACAATATCAACAAGGCATGATGTGAGCCTAAAACTACCCGGACGTAGGCATAGCTAGTAGCTAGGTACGGTCTCTCGTCACCTCGTGCGCATGTGGCCCCCACAAATAGAAGCACACAATAATTTAGTTCACCTATGGGGTTAATTCCCCCTTACAAGGTTAGAAAGGAGACTTGCCTCGTTCCTTAGTTCCATAACCGGCTTCCGAGCCCTTCAAACAAATCGAATCGATGCACAACACTCCAAAACTAGCCAATAATTATGCAAACCCATTAATATACACTCGAATACTCATTATAATACAATTTATAGCAATTTCTAACCCCGATCGAAAAGTAGATAAAAATTACCCTCGGGCCCACGTGCCCGGATTCCAAAAAATTTCAAAGATAACTTTACCCATCACCTCGCGAACTCATATATATATAGTTTATTCTCAATTCCATACCTAATTTCTTGGTCAAAATCAAAAAATACCAAATTCTAGGTCTTCTACCAAAACCCCACAATTTATACTAATTTCCATATTCCGGTCCATGTATAATTCTTGTATTTAACTCACAATGGGAAGAAACCACTTACCTAGAATTGATTGATGAAAATCTCCCCTTGAAGCTCTCAAAAATCGTCCAAACCAAATGAAAATGGGAGAAAAATGGGCCAAGTCCAGTTTATAAAAACCCTTCTGCCCAGCGACATTTTCGCACATGCGGAACAGTAGCCGCACCTGCGGCTTCATAGGTGCGGCCAAAACCTCGCACCTGCGCATTCCCTCTACCTAGCACGACTCCGCACCTGCGGCTTTCCTTCCGCATCTGCGCCTTCGCAGGTGCGGACATACCCTCGCACCTACGCTCCCAGACTCTCCTCTCACTCTCGCATCTGCGATGCACCTCCGCATCTGCGACCTCGCAGGTGTGGACAACCCTTTGCACCTGCGATCATTGCCCAGCTTCGCCCAAACCGCACATGTGACCACTGGCTTGCACCTGTGACCTCGCACATGCGACCCTTATTGCGTAGGTGCAATCACACCAGATATCAGCTGCCTCATCTTTTCTTCCAAGTCCAAACTCGATCCGTTAACCATCCGGAATCAACCCGAGGCCCTCGGGACCTCAACTAATTATACCATCACATCCCAAAACACATTACGAACTTAGTTGAGCCTTCAAATTACATCAAACAACGTTGAATTCATGAATCGTACCCCATTCCAAGCTTAATGAACTTTAGAATTCCAAACTTCTACATTTGATTCTGAAACCTATCAAATCACATTTGATTGGCCTCAAATTTTGTACACAGGTCATCTTTGATATTACGGACCTACTCCAACTTCCGGAATCGAATTTCGACCCCGATATTATAAAGTTCACTCCCGGCCAAACTTCTCAAAATTATCTAAATTTCCAACTTTCACCAAATGACCCCAAAATGACCTACGGACCTCCAAATCCACTTCCGGTCACTCTTCCAATACCGGAATCACCATATAGAGCTATTCCCAGACTCGAAATTCCAAACGGACATCGATAAAATTGAAATGCACTTCAACCCAAATTTATGGAATTCTTCCAAAATGCTAACTTCCACTATAGGTGTCGAAACGCTCCCGGGGTATCCAAAACCCAATCCGAACATACGCCCAAGTCTGAAATCATCATACGAACCCTCTAGAACCTTCAAATCTCAATTCTGAGGCCGTTTACTCTAAAATCCAATTTATGTCAATTATTCCAACTTAAAGCTTTCAAAATAAGAATTTTCTTTCCAATTCAACTCTAAACTTCCCGAAATTCCATCCCGACCATGCGTACAAGTCACAATACCTGCAGTGAAGCTCCTTATGGCCTCAAACTGCCAAACGACGCACTAGAGCTCAAAACGACCGGTCGGGTTGTTACATTCTCTCACACTTAAACATACGTTCGTTCTCGAACGTGCTAAGAATTGCTCTAGAGTTGTCTGAAATCACTGCTTAACACCTCATGAACCTACCCGTGCTACCACAACTCAGTTGAGCACACTGGCTCGAGCAAATCTAAAGATTCCCTTTGTGTTTAGTCAAACTAGCCTTAGAGCCAAATTCCAACATCCGGAATCTTCTGCTAGGCCTGTTTCCAACATACAATCACTGTATCAATCAAAACACGATTTACCAAAACATGATTACGTACCTTTACTGAATTCACACCATGCACCGCATAATTCACATGACCATAATAACATCTTCTGATGTCAATAGCCGAAATTCCTCGAATTTGATGTTCACCATGCACCTCATGACATATATAAGTCTGGTTCCAACTCTTGCAATGCCGCCACGACGGAAGAGACGTGTAGAAATTTATAACTAACTGTTGAGTCAACAAATCATTGAATCTCTCCTCTTGACTAGAATCATCACCCCATTTTGAACCGAATATTGGTGTTTTCTCCTTCATATGCTTCATATAATTCGATCGCATTGATCCTAGATCCAAAAATCTCGTCTCACCCAGTATAAGTTGCCCAGGCAATAAGCCACCTCAGGCACTGCCAAAAGTCGCATATGATGCCACAATGTGCCAATAAGCTACAAACCCAAACATGATACCTAAGGAAAATGAACTCTAGAAAGGATTACTCAACCCGCGTAACTAATTGGACAACCGAAAGGTGTCATGAACCTTCCTCAGAAAATGGGATACAAAATACGCAAAAATAAAAATAGCTATAGGGGACTGTACTCAACATCACATTGTTGCGGCGTGCAACCCGATCCAAACAACATACCCGTGGCGGCATGCCACATGATCCATACATAACAACCTGTAAAGAATTAGTTACCGAGCTAAAATGCACATTATTACAAAATACCCGAATATAGGCCACAAACACGCTAAGTGCATAATACCATCCCTGTGGAGACAAATAGTGCCATACGCTGCGAAAGTCAAGCACAACTAAGGTGTGATATATGATCTAAATCTCGAGAGCCATCCTGCTCACATAACATCATTGCTACGTGGAACCTCAGCACATATGAAATTTATCAAGTTGTTTCACAACTCACACGGCACAATATAGCATTACATGAAAAATCCGACGACGAAACGACATCCAACGTCCGAATAGTCCCCCATAAGGAGCATTATCCTGAAATGAAGACATCTAGCCTGATATAGAGCCCATATTCATATTTAAATCCATCCACAGACCTCAAGCCGATTCTGATTGCATCGTACTAGGCTAATAACCTTTCAAGGATCCATAATAACCCCTTTTCCCATAATACACAAGATCAGCCATCATAACCGGGACAAGCCAAGCTTCCACAGTCCACCACCAGATGAACCGAGCGTCCTCCAGGCACGAATTCCCAATTAGTGATATTACCACAAATCTTCATACTTGGTTTCCATTCTTCAATCAATCAAGTGACTACACGTCACACTTATACAATCTTCCCGTGGGATATGCTCCCATGACCTTCCGCACCAGGTAATAAGTCTGTACATTCATACTACCAGCCACACCAATGTTGTAAAGCAATTCAAGAATCTGCATCCAGTATGCAAAGCCTCTTCACACCAGGCACCGATCTCAGGTGACGCCAAAAATAATGGCAGCTGACTCTAATCATCTGAGTCCTTTCTCGCTCATCTGAGCTCGTGACATTCTTGTCAACACCGAACTGCAACCTTGATCCTCAACTTCCAAATCCCATGCTAATCACCACACTTAATCGTGCCAATGCGCAAGAGCACCAAATATTTCATCATAACTCTGGAACCACTAATAGGGTAAACACTTCATCATATAGAAACATTTTACTTAGCTCATTTCAAGAGAACAATTGCAACACGCAGCCAAATTCCCATGACCATAGAAAATACAAACCTCGAGTAGTGGTTTAAACTACCATAATCCTTCCAGGATCCGTCTACACATAACATGCCATAATGCTCGAATGCCCCCAAATAAAATCAGTTACGGCGGCCGTCAAACCTCGCACATACCGCCACAAATCACATGCACAACTCAACACGCTGAAGGAGTTGATCATTGCCATCATCATGCCAATTCAACCATTGCTAACCAAACCCGAATCCTCCTAATTTATTCTGGATCTTCCTTAGATATAACAACAACTCCTTTATCAATATAACTAACTCAATCGCACTCATCCCGAGTGACCCCATTTCACGAGACCACACTATCTCAAAACCCACGAACCATTTCATACCCTCCTTGTGCGCATAATCGCGTCTTCAACTGATATACCCATTCTGGTGATTTTTCTATAAATCCAAAGTTACATGTTCCCCTTTCTCTCATGATACCCCATAGACCAAAGATAACATAGAACACTCCAAGCTCTTTTATCATAATCCGCTATAAAAGCTTGATATTCAACCATACTATGGACTCGAAATTCGTAGACACCACACCTTAACTTTTGAATCTACTAGGACCGTTATTGAGAGTCACCCACTCTGACTTGGTCCCGAATATAATCAACTCCAAGGCTCTTCTAGCACATGAGCACCCTCTCAAAGAAGCACCTGGCCGAATCATCTTCCTTATAACTCGCCTCTACACGAAGCATAAATCCTGAGTCTTCCCAAAGCCAGAGCATGAATCGATAAGACCAACTATAGTACACACTCCTCAAATTGCTTGCACAAATTACCACTGATGTTCTCTTTCCTTAGTCGTAATAACACATCAATATACCGATAACCAGAAATCTTACAAATAGATGACCATGCAATCCAACTGTAGGTTGTGGGAGTCTCCCACTTAGCTTGAATCTACAATTGCATAAACCTGAAACCCACCAAGGTTCTTCCTTCATTGATATGATCTAGCACAATCAACCCGCCAAATTCCTCGAAATCCTTTCTGTTAAATAGTTCATGAATACTCTGAATAACTAGCCACATGCACATATTCGACCTCTTCCTGGATAGTCAGTAAATATTCTCTGTAGGAGCTTCGTCAACACCACGCAACCGCTAACCCGCTCACATGAGATGACCCACCTGTGGAAACTACATGGTAACATATTCCAACATCACTGCACTGGGTATAATTACTACGAAAATCAGTAGATCATCCTAAGTCGGAGCTCATTAACCAGCTGCACCAGTCCGTTCACTCCTCATGGACGTCAACTAAAGGTGTGACAATACATTCCAATCCAAAGTCATGTGGTATCCTTCTTCATATCATGCAACTCCTTTCTGTCACACCTAATCTTCCTCAACATAGCAACCAATATTCCAAATTAAGCTCGTAGACCTAGTCACTGCCCACCATGAATCCCAAATCACTCTAAACTTTTCTCAAGGAGTGTACTCATCCTACCACCGAACCCATATGCTACCTTGTCATTCTCCCACTTTAGTCAAACCCTCTCATTTAAGCAACTACTCGACTTCTGTTTCTCACACTTGTCCTTCTAGGAACTTATCCACCACAAGACACCTCCTACATGTCCTTCCTCATCCTTCGCTGCCTAATTGTTGCCTTAAATCAAAACCTACCTCTGTAGCACTTGAACCGATAGATCGCTACCAACTTTAAACCCTTTCGGAAATCATCTTTCTCGAGCCATCAATATTGGGAATGCCGATTCGATCCTGAACCACTGCACATTGCGACCTCTGACAGTCGCTATCTCGGCACCAGTTATAATACTCTGCCGCAAGGCGAATTGAAGGAAACCATAACACCGGTGAACTTACCAATCAAGGACGATGATGCCACATCACAGGCGAAGATTCCAGCAAGCTCGAAAATATCGAGTACCGCTACTCCATCAACCCAAGTCTGAACATTCTAAGTTCGATTGCCTTTCCTCTATCGGAAGTAAAATACCAACTATCTGTATCATACACTGAGTAAACCTCCTTTCAAGTCATTCACTGCCCCGACACATGGGCAAGCATCCTACCATCACATCAATACTGTGCGATAACAACTCATGAGCATCATAGCAACCTGTGCATTGCCTCAAAGCTCTCAGAAGTACAGCTACTGGGCTGAAATGACAGAATATCCTTCCACAAGGCTACGACAATAGTCCAATCAACTACGCAGGGAGAATTATCCCGCACCACATCTGTAGTACCATTACAATCCCTCAATTCCCGATTTATAACCAGCACTTCATGTCGCATAAGATTGAATGAGAAAGAGATGAAAGCATAAGCCTCAAAGGAATCAAATCGCACGATGAGGAATCAAGAAGGGAAGTACTCCTAATAGCCCTGTAGCCTCTCAAAAGATAAGTACAGATGTCTCCGTACTGATCCGCAAGACTCTACTAGACTCGCTCATGACTCGTGAGACCTAAGTGAACCTAGTGCTCTGATACCACATTGTCACGACCCAAAATCCATAAAGGTCGTGATGGTGCCGGACACCACTGTCAGGCAAGCCAACAATGAATACTTAAATGGGTTCTCATTTTTTTTACTTTTGAAATCATATTTTCGTTCAATTTAAATCATAAAAGATGAAGCCTATAAATTCAATAATAATATCTCTAAATAAATTCCAATACAGCACAACTCACAATCATCCCAAAATACGGTGTCACAAGTGCATGAGCATCAACTAGGAAGACAAAATAAAATACAATAACTGTCAGGGATACAAATTTAGACAGGAAAGAAAATATAATACTCTGAGGGAGACTCCATAATCGCGCCTCTGCGCCCACAAGGCCGCTAAACATATGTGTACCTACACAAAACTGTGCAGCAAGTGTATCATGAGTATGTAAATCAACGCGTACCCAGTAAGTATCCCCGCCTAACCTCGAAGAAGTAGTGACGAGGGGTCGACTGCGACACTTACTAGTGGTCCAATAATATCAGGTACAACAAAGAAGTGAATAAATATGAGACAGAGTAAATATAGGAAACAAACAAGTATAAAATATGTGGTACAATTTTCCTCTTTACAATTTACTCAAGCTTTCAACTGGCAAGTTCCCTCTATAATCGGAGCAAATATATATATATAGATATAGTGGATTTCATCAAAGAGGTTGTCATAATTAAAATCAGGTAAAACCCCTTAGATACACTAGCTTCTTGCCAAATATTACGCATGATTCCATGAGGATAATATATATATATATATATATATATATATATATATATATATATATATATATATATAGGAAGTACCGAGGCGTACGGCCCGATCCAATATAACAGTAAACTGTGCATTGTCGAGGGTCGAAGGGCATGAACCATAGATGCATCTATTAACCTGCCGAGGCGAACGGTCCACTCCCATGAGAGTGTGGTACATAAATCCTACCGAGGCGAACTGCTCGATCCCATAAGAGTGGTAGAAGAAAATACCCCGCTCGCGAATCATACGTGCGACGCGGTCAAATATAAATTTAACATGAAGATGATATATCTTTCTTGATTCTTTTCAAAATAAGGGAAATTCAACTTTTAGCCTTTTAAGGAAATTACCCTGCTCGCGAAACATACATGCGATGCGGTTACACATAGATTTCTTAAGCTATTATAGCA
Organism: Nicotiana tabacum; assembly: GCF_000715075.1. Lineage (NCBI taxonomy): Eukaryota > Viridiplantae > Streptophyta > Magnoliopsida > Solanales > Solanaceae > Nicotiana > Nicotiana tabacum. The sequence goes on along the minus strand of NC_134081.1, from coordinate 105,578,766 downwards.
TTACTCAATCTTTTTCGAAATTACGAAGTCCAATTGAAACCTTTTAAATCTTAAGTTCTTCAATTTCAACTCCTTTCAAAACATTTAATGAGCATACTCAATCTCGCTCCCTCTCAAGGCAAACAATAAACATAAATCAATAACAATATCAACAAGGCATGATGTGAGCCTAAAACTACCCGGACGTAGGCATAGCTAGTAGTTAGGTACGGACTCTCGTCACCTCGTACGTACTTGGCCCCCACAAATAGAAGCACACAATAATTTAGTTCACCTTTCGGGTTAATTTCCCTTTACAATGTTAGAAATGAGACTTACCTCGCTCCGTAGTTCCATAACCGGCTTCCGAGCCCTTCAAACAACTCGAATCGATGTACAACACTCCAAAACTAGCCAATAATTATGCAAACCCATTAATATACACTCAAATACTCATTATAATCCAATTTATAGCAATTTCTAACCCCGATCGAAAAGTCGATAAAAATCACCCTCGGGCCCACGTGCCCGGATTCCAAAAAATTTCAAAGATAACTTTACCCATCACCTCACGAACTCATATATATAGTTTATTCTCTACCAAAACCCCACAATTTATACTAATTTCCATGTTCCGGTCCATGTATAATTCTTGTATTTAACTCACAATGGGAAGAAACCACTTACCTAGAATTGATTGATGAAAATCTCCCCTCGAAGCTCCCCAAAATAGTCCAAACCAAATGAAAATGGGAGAAAAATGGGCCAAGTCACGTTTATAAAAACCCTTCTGCCCAGCGATATTTTCGCACCTGTGGAACAGTAGTCGCACCTGCGGCTTCACAGGTCTGGCCAAAACCTCACACCTGCGCATTCCCTCTGCCTAGCACGACTCCGCACCTGTGGCTTTCCTTCCGCATCTGCGCCTTCGCAGGTGCGGACATACCCTCGCACCTACGCTCCCAGACTATTCTCTCACTCTCGCACCTGCGACGTACCTCTGCATCTACGACCTCGCAGGTGCGGACAACCCTTCGCACCTGCGATCATTGCCCAGCTTTTCCCAAACCGCACCTACGACCAATGGCTCGCACCTGTGACCTCGCACCTACGACCCTTATTGCGCAGGTGCGATCACACCAGATATCAGCTGCCTCATCTTTTCTTCTAAGTCCAAACTCGATCCGTTAACCATTCGGAATCCACCCGAGGCCCTCAGGACCTCAACCAATTATACCAACACGTCTCAAAACACATTACGAACTCAGTCGTGCCTTTAAATCATATCAAACAACGTCGAATTCATGAATTGCACCCCATTCCAAGATTAATGAACTTTAGAATTCCAAACTTCTACATTCGATGCTGAAACCTATCAAATCACGTCTGATTGGTCTCATATTGTGCACACAGGTCATCTTTGATATTATGGACCTACTCCAACTTTCAGAATCAAATTCCGACCCCGATATCAAAAAGTCCACTCCCGGTTATACTTCTCAAAATTATCCAAATTTCCAAATTTTGCCAAATGACCTACGGACCTCCAAATCCACTTCCGATCACGCTCCCAATATCATAATCACCATAAAGAGCTATTCCCAGACTCGGAATTCCAAACGGACATCGGTAACATTGAAATGCACTTCAACCCAAATTTATGGAATTCTTCCAAAATGCTAACTTCCACAATAGGTGCCGAAATTCTCCCGGGGTATCCAAAACCCGATCTGAACATACGCCTAAGTCTGAAATCATCATACAAACCTACTGGAACCTTCAAATCCCGATTCCGAGGCTGTTTACTCTAAAATCCAATTTATGTCAATTCTTCCAACTTAAAGCTTTTGAAATAAGAATTTTCTTTCCAATTCAACTATGAACTTCCCAAAATTCAATCCCGGCCACGCGTACAAGTCAAAATACCTGAAGTGAAGCTGCTCATGGCCTCAAACCGCCGAATGACATGCTAGAGCTCAAAACGACCGGTCGGGTCGTTACACGTACAATGTGAATGATGAAGTTTTAAATATTTATTTCTTTATTTTTAACCACAAAACGTAACAAACACATTTACTAATTGTATCGAGGTCTGTATTTCGGTAATTATTACATTGCTATGACACAATTGCACGCTTTTCTGCATATTATACTAGATGTATGAACTAATTCCTTTTTTTAAGTATAATACACTAGGCGTTAAAAACTTCCTTTATTCTTTTCATATTCAGTTCCTTTATTCTTTTCATATTCTAATCCAGTACAATAAGCTGGATGTATTATTTCTCATAATTTTTTTATTATGATGGATTTGATGATGTATGTTCATTTGTAAGCCAGTAGTTTTTGCTGGATTTTCAGGAAACATATTTTTTTGCTATAATTTTTAATTTCTCATATTGCGCGATGCACATTGCTTTGTATTACGTAATAAATTGTAACTATCCAACCGGTCGTTTTGAGTATTTACTCTTCTTACAACTATTTGAAGTCTTGAATAGCCTCATATAATGTATTATGACCAGTGTGTATTGTCGGATTTGGTTTTTTGGTGTTTCGAGCTTAATTCGGATGAAGGAAATTCATGTTGGAAGCTTAAATAAAAAGGGTTGATCGGAGCTTAAATTTTGTACAAACGACTCTGTAATGGAGTTTTGATGGTTCCATTAGCTCCGTATAGTGATTTTGGACTTAGGAGTGTTTCCGGATATTTATTTGGAAGTCCGTAGTTAATTTTGGCTTGAAATGGCGAAAGTTGGAAATGGAAAGTTCATAAGATTGACCGGGAGTTGACTTTGATGATATCGAGTTCAGATTGTGGTTCCGAGAAATTGAATAGCTTTTTTATGTCATGTGGGACTTGTGTGCAAAATTTGAGGTCAATCGGACTTGATTTGATAGGTTTCGGTATCGAATGTAGAAGTTGGAATTTGTTAGCTTTCATTAGGCTTGAATTGGGGTGCGATTCATGGTTTTAGAGTTGTTTGATATGATTTGAGGGCTCGACTAAGTTCGTATAATATTTTAGGACTTGTTGGTATTTTTGGTTGAGGTCCCGGGGGCCTCGGGTGAGTTTCGGATGGTTGACAGATCAAATTTTTGCTTAAGGAAATATTTGGAAATTTTGGCCTTCTGGTTATATCGCACCAGCGGAATGTTTCTCGCAGGTGCAAGCTCGCAGAAGCAAGATGAGCATCGCAGAAGAGGCCTGGCAAGGGCTGTATAAAATGCGCAGGTGCGGAGCTTTTGCCGCATCTGTGAAGCACAAAAGCGGCTTGTTGATCGCAGAAGCATAAGGACCGCAGAAGCAACACCAAGGTCGCAGAAGCGGAGGCAGGGGAAGTTGGGCGAAACCCCAAAAGCGGTAGTTGTTCCGCAAAAGCAGAACCTCAGATGCGGTTAATTGTTCTGCAGAAGCGGAACCTCTGGACAATGTACAAAAATAGAGGCTTCCGAGCTTTTGCCATTTTGGACATTTCCAACACGGGTTGAGGCGATTTTTGAGCGAGAATTTACGGGAAAACTTGAGGTAAGTCACTTATGATCATTGTTAGTCAATAATATAGAATTATCATCAATTATTCCGACTAGATTACGTGTTTTGAGGTGTAATTCGAGGATTTGGGCCTAGGGAATTGAAAATAAGAATTTAAGATTTGAGGGTCGAGTTGATGTTGAAATTTGGTAAATTTGGTATGGTTGGACTCGTGGTTGAATGAGCGTTCATATTTTGTAACTTTTGTCGGGTTCCGAGACGTGGGCCCCACGGGCAATTTTTGGAGTGTACTTTCAGATTTTGTGGGAAAATTTATATTTTCATATGGAATTAATTCCTATAAATTGTATTGACTGTATCGAATTAATTGTGACTAGATTTGAAGCATTCGGAGGCCGGTTCGCGAGGCAAAGGCATATTGGAATAAAGAATTACACGGTTTAAGGTAAGTAACACTTCCAAACTTAGTGTTTAGGGTATGAAACCCACAATTTTGTGTTATGTGTTTGCTGTTGAGGTGACGCACATGCTAGGTGACGGGCGTGTGGGCGTGCACCGTGTGAATTGTAACTCTGTTATTTATGTGGTGCTGTGTAGTTACCTGAACTTATCTATAATCATGAAATCTCTACTTACTAGAGTTATTGAGCTGTGATCCATGTTAGAAACCACGTCTAGGCAACATGCTTATTATGTTGGGACCCACTGAGGTCATTACTGTTGTTGAGTTATTTGCTTACATTGAAATTTCATACTCAGTCATGATCATTCATTCCATATCATATCTCAGTCTCTAGCGATATATATTGACACATCATATCATCATGTTTGGGCTAGTATCATGGCATCGTGGGCCTGAGATACTGGAGAGATTGATGATTGAATGAGGCTGAGAGCTTGATTGTGAGGTTATTGATACTATAGCACGCGAGTTGTCCGTGCAGCGTGTGAGTTGTCCGTGCGGGTCCAGATATTGATACTATAGCACGTGAGTTGTCCGTGCAACACGTGAGTTGTCCGTGAAGATCCAGATATTTATATTATATCACATGAGTTATCCATGCAGCACGTGAGTTGTCCATGTGGATTATAGCGCTTGGGCTGAAGGAGCCCCTCCGGAGTCTGTTCACACCCCAATGAGCGCAGGTACCTATTGAGTGCGAGTGCCGAGTGATTGGGAGGACTGAGTGGATTGATACTCTGAGAGTATGCATATGGTTGTTCACTATGTTGTACTGCATTGACATGCACACTTGACATACAAGCATAGAGACGCATTTTTCCTCATGTTGTACGGTATCACGTCATTCATGACTTCTTATACACATTGACATGTAGGTATAGAGATGTACTTTCCCTTATGCCATTTGATAATGAAACATTTACCTGTGAAAAGTTTTGGAAGGAAAACCACGATTTTATAAACTTACTCATATTTTTGGTATTTTCGGTAAAACAGTTTGGTTTTCACTGTTACACTTGAAATGCATGTCTATTTTCTGGAACTGTGAACGAGCTGAATATTTTATTGCTGAGTTATTTCCTGTACCACTTTTATTATATTGTTATGAGCTGTTGTTGGCTATTGGCGTTGGACTTTGACATGTGTTACCGCTCGTCACTACTTTCAACCTAAGGTTGGTTGTACTCATACTACACTTCTGCACCTTGCGTGCAGGTTTTGGGTGTTGATGCTGATGTACATGGCGGGAGCTGGATCTGAAGATGTACCTGCGTTCCAGTCATTGCTACCTCTTGTTCATGGTAGCTTTAGAATTTTTAATCTTTTCATGTATATTTCCAACAGATGACGTATTTTTATTTCACACCAGTTTTGTAAATTCTAATCTTAGAAGCTCATGATTTGTATTACCAGTCCTTGGGAATTCTTATATAAAAGCAGTTTTATTATCCTTTCTTTTCTTAATAAATCTCATCTAAATTGGATAGTTGTTAATTGGCTTATCTGACGGGTTGGGTCAGGTGCCATCACGACTAGGTGAATTTTGGGTCGTGACATAAATATGACATTTTATGATGTAATAATTACAACTATTACATTATAGAGTTGCCTATAATATTTCATCATTACGCCTATGACATTGGTGTGCTGCACATTGTGTTAGCTCCAGTATTATTTACAGTGTCTGCAATGAAAAAAAGTGATGACTTGCAGATTAATATACTGGATCATTTTGTTACTATTGTTTCCATAGCAATGATTACAATTAGTATAATATACAATATGTCAAAATTCCAGTAGTTTACAGGATCTTTTTTTAACCATGGGGTGCAGTCTTATTGTATATAATTAATAATTTTCTTGTGTATTTTTAATCACAAAAAGTAACAAACACATTTAATATAGTAATTTATTTGAATGTGTTTTTCAAAGTAAACGCATTCAAATTTCCCTTCTGTCTTTCCGGTATATTATACTGAAAGTTTAAATTTCCCTTCTATCTTTCATATATACTGCAGAAGTTGTTTTCGCATATATAAGTACGCTGTGGCTTGTTAATTTATTCACTCAAACACATCTATTTTCAATTGATAAAAGACAAAAAGAGAGTAAAATGGATGTTTGGATCAGAAATATCATTGATGAAATCAAACAATATATCATAGAAGCATTTGAGTTGAAAATCGATGAGTTCATAGAGAAGTATGAAAGAGATTTAGAAGAAATCAACAACAAGCTGGATAGGCTTGAGGTGATAGCCAGAGATGGCTCCTATGGTGGTTCTGGAGATGCAGCCCCTCATCCATCTGACAGTGACGATATGGATGATTAGTTTTTTTTTTCTTTTGTGTATAATCCTTTTCTTTAAAGGGTTATTATCTTATTTTTATTTTAAGTATTTTGTTTATGTATTTTTATTTTTCGTTACTTTACTTAGTGGAATATAATATGTTTTTGTTTAACTCTTTTTTGCGTTATTTTTTGATAATAAAACCTCTTCAAATTCAAAAAATAGCAGAAGGAAAAACATAATTGAAGAAAATAAAAAAAAATAATAATATATTAATGCATAAAATAAACAAATGTATATTCGTATGAAATTTAAAATAAATATAAAAAACACTAAACGTTATATAATTTTTGTCCTAAAAGAGTTAATTAGTTATGGATGATTTAATTTTAATATGTAAAACTTTGAAACTTGCAACATATTATACTAGAAGTATGTGTGATTCAAACCAGAAGAACACATCTAAGTTTTTAAGGTTTCCCTAATGTTTTTAATAAAACGTTGGACTTTTGTGATTAGATATGTGAAAACTAAAACCTATCCATCATATAGTACTAGAGGTATCTTTTATTTAAAACGTGAAAAAATGCTGTATAAAATGGTGCAGAACAAAACACCACTATTGTATAATGAACTTTTCTAAATTGATATGTAAATTTCATAAACTTTCAGGATTTTATATTGGAAATATCTATGATTCAAACTAGAAGAACACATCTAAGTTTTTAAAGTTCTCCTAATATTCTTAATAAAATGCTGGACTTTTGTGATTGGATATGTGAAAACAATAAACTCTCCAGCATATAGTACTGGAGGTATCTTTGATTCAAAACCAGAAAAAATACTGCATAAAATTGGTCAAAAACAAAACTAGTATAATATTGTAACGACCCGACTGGTCGTTTTGAGCTCTAGCACGTCGTTTGGCGGTTGCTTCAATTCGGGTATTATGACTTGTACGCGTGGTCGGAATTTAATTTCGGGAAGTTCAGAGTTGATTTGGAAAGAAAATTCTAATTTCGGAAGCCTTAAGTTGGAGGAATTGACTAAAGTGTGATTTTTTGAGTAAACGACCTCGGAATAGGGATTTAAAGGTTCCAATAGGTTTGTATGATGATTTTGGACTTGGGCGTATGTCCGAATCGGGTTTTGGATGAACCGGGAGCGTTTCGGCGCCTATTGTGGAAAGTTGGCATTTGGAAGAATTTCATAAAATTGGGACTCTGAGTCTGGGAATACTCCGCATGGTGATTCTGGTATTGGGAGCACATCCGAAAGAGGATTTGGAGGTCCGTAGGTCATTTCAGGGTCATTTGGCGAAAGTTAGAAATTCGAAGGTTTCTCAGAAGTTTGACAGGGAGTGGACTTTTTGATATCGGGGTCGGATTCTAATTCCGGAAGTGGGAGTAGGTCCGTAATGTCAATTATGACTTGTGTGCAAAATGTGAGGTCAATCGGACGTGATTTGATAGGTTTCGACATCGATTGTAGAAGTTTGAAGCTTCAAAGTTCATTAAACTTGAATTGGGGTGCGATTCATGATTTGGTGATGTTTGATGTGATTTGAGGCCTTGAACAGGTTCGTGTTATGTTATGGAACTGGTTGGTGTGATTGGGCGGGGTCCCAAGGACCTCGGGTGTGTTTTGGATCAATTTGATTTGTTTTGGAACTGTTGTTACTGGTATGTGGTTTCCTTCTTCGCGAACGCGAAGGGAGTCCCGCATTCGCGATGAGGAACTTTGAGGCTGCTGGGATTTGGCCTTCGTGAACGCGAGGCAGTAGCTAGGAAGGCCTTCGCGAACGCGGCAAAGGCTACGCGAACACTAAGAAGAGAGTAAGCGGGAGCCTGGAGTCATTTAGCCTTTGCGAACGCGAAGCTTCAACCGCGAATGCAAAGCAGTAGGGCCTGAAGGCATCGCGAACGCGAGGCTCTGGTCGCAAATGCGAAGAAGGGGCGACTATGCTGGGCAGAATGTTTAAAAAGGCGGGATTTAGCCCATTTCACTCATTTCTCTCTTGGTTGGACGATTTTTAGAGCTTTTGAAGAGGAGATTTTCATCATTTATGTCAAGGTAAGTGATTCCCACCTATTGCAAGTTAAATACTTGGATTATATATAGATTTTAACATGAAAATTCATGGAAAATTAGTGAAAATGTTGGATTTTGGTAGAAAACCTAAAAATTTATATTTTTGAATTTTGACCACGAATTAGGGCATAAAATTGAGAACAAATCATATATTTGAGTTCATGATGTTATGGGTAGTGGTTATCTTCAAATATTTCCGGAATCCGGGCCCGTGGCCCCGGCGGTGAATTTTAGGAATTATTCAATTTGGGTTGGAAAATCACTTTAATAGCTAATGTGTGAACTTTTGAGCATGTATTGACTATTTTATATAACATTTGACTATCTTCGATCGTTTGGTACCGAGTTGAGGATTTAAAGCACAATTGTGGACCGGAAAGTAAGCTTTGCGACGAGGTAAGTCTCCTGTCTAAATCTGTGAGGGGGAAAATACCCCTAGGTGTTGTATGTCGATGTGTGCTTCTTGTTGTGGGGGCTACGTACGCGCGAGGTGACGAGAGCCCGTACGTAGCTACATTCATGTTATTGTCCAGGTAGGCTTAGGTTCACATCATGACGTAGCTGCACTATTTGAGCATTTTCTCGCCTATTAAATTCCTCTGTTTTACATTTCTACTTGAGACTAGACTTGCTATTGTAGAGACTTCACGAGTTCATGATTAGTCACCGAATAACTTTACTCCTCTTACGGCATGTTTCCGTGATATATATACTTCATTGAAAGGTTTTTGTTAAATAAATTACAACTCACACGTTTATTCATGAGCTAGGTCAAGGACCCGTCAAAGCTTCTTATTCTAATGGGATCGGGCCGTTCGCCTCGGTAGGATTATGTATTTCACTCTTATGGGATCGGGTCATTCGCCTCGGCAAGATTTATGTACCACACTCTCATGGGAGCGGGCCGTTCTCCTCGGCAGTTTAATAGATACATCTATGGTTCGTGCCGTACGACCCTCAGAAGTGCACAGTTTAAATATTTATGTTGGATCAGGCCGTACGCCTCGGCATTTCCTAAATTATAACCTCATGGAATCGTGCATAATATTTGGCAAGAAGCCAGTGTATCTGTGAGTTTTCCCGATTTGAGTGATGACAATCTATCTGATGAGATCCACTATATCTATATATATGGTCCGGTTAAGGAGGGAATTTCTAATGAAGAGCTTGAGTTCCTCGTAAAGAGGGGGATTTGTACCACGTGACTTATACTTGTTTATCTCATCTATTTACTTTGCCTCATATTTACTTACCTCTTTACTGTACCTGATGTTAATTGACCACTAGTGAGTGTCGATGTCGACCCCTCGTCACTACTCCTCCAGGGTTAGGCGAGATACTTACTGGGTACACATTAATTACGTACTCATACTATACTTGCCGCACATTTTTGTGCAGGTACATATGCGACTAGTGGCCTTGTGAGAGTAGAGGCGTGTATGCATGTGGGGACTTACGTGAGCTGCATTCCATATTACGACCCGCAGCCGGCAGAGTCTCCTTCAGAGTATTTATATTCTCCTGTCTGAATTTGTATTACGGACAGATGCTGTATTTTATTTTACATTCTTAGTTGATGCTCATGCACTTGTGACACCGGGTTTTGGGGTGATTATGGGTTGATCTGTATTGAAATTGTTAAGAATATTATTATTTACACTGTGAATTCCATCTTTTACTATTAAATTGAAGGAAAATATGACTTCAAAAATATTAAAATAAGAACCAAATTAAGTATTTGTTTTGGCTTGCCTGACAGCGGTGTCCGGCACCATCACGACCTTTAATGGATTTTGGGTCGTGACAAATGGTATCAGAGCACTAGGTTTACTTAGGTCTCACGAGTCATGAGCGAGTCTAGTAGAGTCTTGCGTATCGGTGCGGAGACATCTGTACTTATCTTCGAGAGGCTACAAGGTTGTTAGGAGCACTTCCCTTCTTGATTCCTCCTCATGCGAATTGATTCTTTCGAGGCTGGTACCTTTATTTCTTTCCTATTCAATCTTATGCGATGTGAAGCGCTTGTTATAGTTTGGGAATCGAGGAATTTTCATGGTACTACAGAGGTGGTGCAGGTTGTTTCTGTCTACGTATTTGATTAGGCCATTACCGTCGCCTTGCGGAAGGCCGTCCTGTCATTTTAGCTCGGCATCAGTATTTCCTATGGTTTTGAGATTTGGTATTGATTGTTATGACGATTCGTGTGTTGTTATCGCACCATGTTGGTGTAATGGTAGGGTGCTTGTTTATGTGTCAAGGCAGTGAATGACTTGAAAAGAGGTTTTTCTCAGTGTATCATTCAGAGGCTCGGTATTTTATTTCCAGCGGAGGAAAGGCAATCGGACTATGAGTTTTTGGGTTGATGGAGTAACGAGACTTGGTATTTTGAGCGTGGTGGAATTTTCATCTGTGATGTGGTGTCGTCGTCCTTGATTGAATATGTTAAGTTCGCCGGTGTTTTGGTTTTCTTCAATTTGCCTTGAGGGCAGAGTATTGCGAATGGTGCTGGGGAAGCGGTTGTCAGAGGTCGCAGTGTGTTGTCGTTTAGGATCGAATCGGTGATCCTAATGTTGATGGCTCAAGGAAGATGATCTTCGGGGAGGTTTATAGTTGGCGGCGATCTGTTGGTTCAGGCGCTACAGAGATGAATTTCTATTCAAGGCAACAACTGGGCAGCGAAGGATGAGGAAGGACATGTGGGAGGTGTCTTGCGGTGGTTAAACTTCTAGAAGGCCAAGTGTAAGAAAATAGAAGTCGAGTAGTTACTTAAAGGAGAGGGTTTGACCAAAGTGGGAGAGTGACAGAGTATCATATGAGTTCTGTGGTAGGATAGCTACACGCCTTGGGGAAAGTTTAGAGTGATTTGGGATTTATGGTGGATAGTGACTGGGTATACAGACTAATTTGGAATACTGGCTGCTATACTAAGGAAGGTTGGATACGACAGAAAGGAGTTGCTTGATATGAAGAGGGATGCAACATGACTTCAGATTTGAAATGTATTACCGCACCTTTAGTTGATGTCAATGGGGAGTGAACATACTTGTACAACTGGTGAATGAGAACGGGCTTAGGATGGTTTACTGATTTCATGGTGTTGACGGAGCTTCTACGAAGAATTCTACTGGCTATCCAGTAAGAGGTTGAATATGTGAATGTGGCTAGTGATTCAGAATGTTCACGAAATGTTTAATAGGAGGATTTCAAGAAATTTGGCAGGTCAATTGTGCAGGCTCATGTCTATGAGGAAGGAGAAATATTGGTGGGTTTCGGGGTTATGTAATTGTAGCTTCAAGATAAGTGGGAGAGCCCCACCATCTACGATTGGATTGCATAGTTGTCTACTTGTAAGGTTTCTGGTTATCGACATATTGGTGGGTTATTACAACTAAGGAAAGAAAACAGCAGTGGTAATTTGAGCAAAGGATTGGAGGAATGTGTGCTATACTTGGGCCTTATCGGTTCATGTTCGGTTTTGAGAAGACTCAAAGTTTCTGCTTCTGGTGGAAGTAATGTACAAGGGGAAAAAATTCAGTTGGGTGCTTCTTTGATAGGATGTTCACATGCTGGCAAAGCACTAGAGTTTGGCTTATACTCGGGACCAAGACAGAGCGGGTGACTCTCAATAGTGGTCCTGGTGGGTTCAAGAATTTGAGTACAGTGCCTAAGGACTTGGAATATTCTATGTTATCATTGGGTATGCGGTGCAGTATTGGAGGAAGGGAATAAGTAGCTCCGGATTCACGGAAGGTCTTGCAGAATAGGTGTACCAGTTGGCTATGCTATTGAGTGATTAAGGAGAATATGAGACGGTTCATGGGTATTTAGACGATGTGGTCTCGTGGATTTGGCCACTCAAGATGAGTGTTGTTGGGTTTCATTACGTTAATGAATGGAACTATTATTGTTTCTAAGGAATGTTGAGAATAAATTGGAAGTTGAGCACCAGGGTTGCAGTTGATATCGACAAGAATATCAAGAGCTCGGATGAGCAGGGAAGAATTCAGATGTTTAGAGTAAGCTGGTATTGTCTTTAGCGTCACCTGAGATCGGTGTCATGTGGAAGAGGCTTTGTGTATTGACTTGTAGATTTTTGACTCACTCTACAGAATTAGAACGGCTGGTGGTATGGATGTGCGGGGGAGATTTATATTAGTGTGACATGTCATACACTTGACTGTTAAAGATTGAGACCGAATATGGGGGTCATATTAATATCGCAAGTGCGAGAGTTTATGCCTGAGAGGCATTCTATTCCTTGGGTTGTGAACTATGTGAGTTCGTTTTGGATTTGATAGTTGTTCTTATGTGTCGTGAATAAGTCATTGTGGGTCCTTGAAGGATTATTATCCCAGTGCGGTATGATCAGAATTGGCTTGAGGTCCGTAGATGGATCTAAATGTGAATGTGGGCCCTATATCAGGCCGGATGTGTTCATTTCAGCATAGTGTTGTTTTCGGAGGGGTCTTCAGGCCTGGGATGATATTTATGTTGTCGGCCCTTCCATGTAGTCTCTATTATACCATGTGGGTTATGAGGCGGTTTGATTATTCGCACTCGTATTGAGATCCCGTGTAGTTTGTGGTATTATGTGAGAAGGATGGCTCTCGAGATGCAGATCATGTATCGCACTTAGTTGTGCTTGAGTTTTATAGCGCGTGACGCTACCCGCCTCCCCTGGATTTGTATTATGCACTTGGCGTGCTTATGGTTAATATTCGAGCATTTTGTGAGTATAAGCGTTACGGCTCGATGTGTGTTTTATTTATATTATTATATGTGGATCGGGTGGCACGCTGCCACGGGTATATAGTTGGATCGAGTGGCACGCCACCATGGATAAGTTGTTTGGATCGGGTGGCACGCCGCCACGGGTATCATGGTTGGATCGGGTTGCATGCCGCAACGGTATCATGTGTAGATCGGGTTGCACACCGCAACAGTGTGATATTGAGTATAGTTTCCTATATCTATTATTTTGTGTTCGCTTCTCGTTTCCTGAGAAAGGTTCATAACATCTTTTCGGTTGTTTAAATTTGTTGCGTGGGTTGAGTAGATCTTTCTAGAGTTCGTTTCTTTATGTATCACATTCGAGTTTGTAGCTTGTTGGCATATTGTGGCATCATATGAGACTTTTGGCAGTGTCTGAGGTGGCTTATTGCATGAGCAGCTTGTACTGGGTGAGACTAGATTATTGGATCTGGGATCAGTGCGATCAGAATTATATACAGCATATTAAAGAGTAAATATTGTTATTCAGTCCAGAATGAGGTAATGGTTCTTGTCGGCGGGAGAGACTCCATAAATTGTGATTCTGCAGGTAGTTATGAGTTCTACACATCTTCTCTATCGTGGCAGTATTGCGAGAGTGAAAGCAAGGCTTAATTGGTCATGAGGTACACTACGGGCTTCGGTTAGTGGAAATTTTAGCTGTTGTACTTTGGAAAATTTGCCTTGGTCAAATGAACTATGCGGTGCATAGTAATAATTCAATAAAGGTATACAATCGTGTTTGGTGCAGTGTGTAGTGATTGATACTGTGTTCATATGTTGCAAACAGGCCAGGTGGAGAATTCCAGGTGTTGGAATTTGGCACTAAGGCTTATTTGACTAAATAAAAGGTAGAATCTTCAGATTAACTCGAGCTAATGTGCTCATCTGGGTTGTGGTGGCATGGATAGGTGCACGATTTGTTGAACAATGATTTCGGACAACTCCAGAGCAGTTTGTAGCGCGTTCAAGGACAAACATATGTTTAAGTGGGAGAGAATGTAACGACCCGACCGATCGTTTTGAGCTTTAGCTCGTCGTTCAGTGGTTTGAGGCCTTGAGTAGCTTCACTTCGGGTATTATGACTTGTATGCATGGTCGGAATTTAATTTTGGGAAGTTCGGAGTTGATTTGGAAAGAAAATTCTAATTTCGGAAGCCTTAAGTTGGAGGAATTGACTAAAGTGTGATATTTTGAGTAAACGACCTCAGAATCGGATTTGAAGCTTCCAACAGGTTTGTATGATGATTTTGGACTTGGGCGTATGTCTGGATCGGGTTTTGGATGACCCGGGAGCGTTTCAGCGCCTATTGTGGAAAGTTCGCATTTGGAAGAATTTCATAAAATTGGGTTGAGGTGTATTTCAATGTTATCGATGTCTGTTTGGGACTCCAAGTCTGGGAATAGCTCCATATGGTGATTTTGTATTGGGAGAGCGTCTGTAAGAGGATTTGGAGGTCTGTAGGTCATTTCGGGGTCATTTGGAGAAAGTTAGAGATTCGAAGTTTTCAGAGAAGATTGACTAGGAGTGAACTTTTTGATATCGGGGTCGGATTCCGATTCCAGAAGTGGGACTAGGTCTGTAATGTCAATTATGACTTGTGTGCAAAATTTGAGGTCAATCGGACGTGATTTGGTAGGTTTCGGCATCGATTGTAGAAGTTTGAAGTTTCAAAGTTCATTAAGCTTGAATTGGGGTGCGATTCATGATTTTGTGATGTTTGATGCGATTTGAGGCCTTGAGCAGGTCCGTGTTATGTTATGGTACTGTTTGGTGTGATTGGATGGGTCCCGAGGACCTCGAGTGTGTTTCGGAGTGGTTTCGGATCAATTTGAGCTGTTTTGGAATTGTTGCTGCTGGTATCTAGTTTCCTTCTTCGCTAATGCGAAGGGAGTCCTGCATTCGCGAAGAGGAGCTTTTAGGCTGCTGGGATTTGGCCTTCGCGAATGCGAGGCAGTGGACGCGAACGCGAGGCAGTAGATGGGAAGGCCTTCGCGAATGCGGCCAAGGCTACGCGAAAGCGAAGAAGAGAGGGAGCAGGGGCCTGGAGTCATTTAGCCTTCGCGAATGCGAAGCTTCAACCGCGAACGCGAAGCTTCAACCGCAAACGCGAAGCAGTAGGGCCTGAAGGCATCACGAACGCGAGGCTTTGGTCGCGAACGTGACGAAGGGGCGACTGTGCCGGGCATAATGTTTTAAAAAGCAGGATTTAGCCCATTTCACTCATTTCTCTCTTGGTTGGACGATTTTTGGAGATTTTGAAGAGGCGATTTTCACCATCTATGTCAAGGTAAATGATTCCCACCTATTGCAAGTTAAATACTTGGATTATATATAGATTTTAACATGGAAATTCATGGAAAATTAGTGAAAATTTGGGATTTTGGTAGAAAACCTAGAAATTTATATTTTTGGATTTTAACCACAAATTAGGGCATGGAATTGAAAACAAATCATATATTTGAGTTCATGATGTTATGGGTAGTGGTTATCTTCGAAAATATTCGGAATCTGGGCAAGTTGGCCTAGGGGTGAATTATAGGAATTCTTCAATTTGGGTTGGAAAATCATTTTAATAGCTAAGATGTGAACGCTTAAGCATGGGGGTGAATTATAGGAATTCTTCGATGCACTCATACTCGAGACTGTACGTCACATCAAAACAAAAATCAACCACCCAATGGCCCCTTCTTTACATTTCAAGGAAACACTTCTCATCGTATTCAAATCATCTTAACATATCCCCGCAGTCACATCATACCCATCACAAACCATTCAACCGCTCGTCGCGCCACAAATTCCACTCATAGGAACACTATCGGACGTATGAGTCCAGATGTAAAAGTTACAACTGAAGATACCGAGCTTAAGTTGCAGTCTAACCATGGCCTCAAGTCCTCCAGACTGGCCCATCACCAAAACACAGAATACATATCTCGAACCTCGTTCATAGAATCACAAGACGGCTATGCACAACTGATACTGAGTGCTCATGCACGCATACGAATGTGTGGAAGGAATTCAAAGGGTTACGCTTCAAGCTGAATCAATGTCGCACGATAAGGAAAGAAAGATGGGAAGTATATCCTAAATGTCCTGTAGCCTCTCGAAGATAGGTATGGACGTCATCATATCGATCCGCAAGACTCTACTAGACACTTGCTCATGACTTGTAGAACCTATGAACCTAGAGCTCTGATACCAACTTGTCACGATCCTAAATCCACTAGTCGTGATGGCACCTAACCCTACCCGCTAGGTAAGCCAACTAGTAACTATCCAATTTCAATGATATTAATAAGACAAATAAATGATAGTAATTTACTGAATTTTATACATTTCTCAAGGACTGGTAGTACAAATCATGAGCTTCTAAGAATAGAATTTACAAAGCTGAAATGAAATAAATACATCGTCTGTTTGAAAAGTACATAAACAGAGTTTTATAGATCTAAAGCTACCACGAACAAGGGGCAGCTACAACCGGGATGCAGGTACATCTTTAATCTAGCTCCTATCGAACACAGCAACATCTGCGACCAACATCTGCACGCAAGGTGCAGAAGTGTAGTATGAGTACAACCGACCCCATGTACTCAGTAAGTAATAAACCAAACCTTAGGTTGAAAGTAGTGACAAGCTAACAGAAGGTCGGGTACGATACCAATATTCCACAACAGTTCGTAACAACATAATACAGGAAATAAAAGAGGTATCTCAGTGAAAACTCAAATATTTGACCAAATATGCCAAAATACGAGTAAGTTTGAAAACTGTGATTTTTCCCAAAAATCCTTTCAACAATAAGTAAGATGTTTCATTTTTAATATAGCATGAGGAAACTACGTCTCTATGCCTACATGTCAAGATACAGGTAAAATCATAAATGTCCCAAAACTGGGTAGCAGAAAGAAATGCATCTCTATGCATGTATCTCAAGTACGCATATCAAATGCAATGCATCTCGATGATGAGCTCATATACTCACTCTCTCATAGTACTCAATCTCACTGTCTCGCATCCTCTCTCACTATGCTCAATGCCCAGCACACTCAATCACTCAGCGTTGTACAATACCCGTTGCAGCGTACAGCCCGATTCACATATTTATAGTCAACTGTGCTCACTGGGGTTGTGCAGACTCCGGAGGGGCTCCTACAGCCCAAGCGCTATAATTCGCACGGACAACTCACATGCTATAATATCAAAATTCGGATCCACACGGATAACTCACGTGCTATAGTATCAATATCTGGATTCGCACGAACAACTCATGTGCTATAGTATCGACATCTGGATCCGCACGGACAACTCACGTGCTATAGTATCAATATCCTCACAAACAGGCCCCCGCCCTCACGCAGTCATCAATCTCTCTCGTCTCACTCATGGACGTAAAATGTTATGAAACTAGCCCGACAACAATGATACGATGTAACAATAAATACCAACTGGGACTGAAATATTATATGAATGCATGAATATGACTGCGTACGAAATATCAATGAAATCAGTAAAATGACAGCAAGAAGCAATCACTATGGGTCCCAACAATATCGGCATCAAGCCTAAACATGATATCTAGCATGATTGACAGCCCAATTGCTTTATCATATGGTAAAAATATGGACATCAACAAAGTGTAATGACCCAACCAGTCATTTTGACTTTTAGAACCCCATTCCCTAAAATAAAACTTCCCGTATGTGCTTTTAATGATTTATGACTTGCGGAGATGGTTGGTTCGGGATTTGAAAGTGTTTGGGGTTGAAATCGGAACACTTGGTTCCTTAAGTTGGCTTTAAAAGGGCCAAATTTGACTACGGTCAACATTTTGAGAAAACGACCCCGGAATAGAATTTTAAAGATTCCAACAGCTCTGTATGTTTGGAATTTTATTTGGAAGTCCGTAGTTAAATTAGGGTTGAAATGGATAAAATAGGAATTTAAGATTGGAAGTTTTACCGGGGAGTTGAATTTTTTATATCGGAGTCAGAATCCAGTTCTAAAAATTTTCATAGCTCTGTTATGTTATTTATGACTTATGTGCAAAATTTGAGGTCAATCGGAGTTGATTTGATAGGTTTCGACATCGAATGTAGGAGTTGGAAATTCTAAGTTTCATTAAGCTTGAATTGGAGCATAATTTGTGGTTTTAGCATCGTTTTAGGTGATTTGAGATTTCAAATAAGTTCGTATGATGTTTTCGGACTTATTGGTATATTTGGTTGACGTCCCGAGGGCCTCGGGTGAATTTCGAATGGTTAACAGATCAAATATTGGACTCAAAAAGCTGCTGCAATTTTCCCTTCTGCTGGATATTCTGGGCTGTGATCGAGCCCAGATATCGAGCCCAGGGTCGACAGCCTGAGTCGAAGCCAGGGATGAGGCTCAGTATCGAAGCCACGATCGAAGGTCCAGCTCGAGGGCCATGATCGAAGGCAAGGCTCGAGGGCCATGATCGAAGGCAAGGCTCGAGGGCCATGATCGAAGGCAAGGCTCGAGGGTCAGGATAAAGACCCAAGATTGAGGGTCACGATCGAAGGCACAACCTCGATGCCAGGCTCGAGGCCATGACCGAGTCCCAGGCTCGAGGCCATGATCGAGGCCATGACCGGAGTCTCAGGCTCATGGCCATGACCGTAGTGCAGGTTCGAGGGCCATGATCGAAGCCACGATCGAGGCCCAATTCCGAAGGTTGCCTCAGTAGTTCAATAAAAGAGGGCATTCGTCTCATTTTCCATTTTTGACGAACTTGAGCTTGAGCAGAGGTGACTTTTGACAGATTTTCAAGGGATAAATATTGGGGTAAGTGATTCTAACTCGGATTTGGTCAACAACATACAAGTATATCATTGTTTTCACCATAAATTAGTGTTTTGATATTTAAATTTGGGAAAGTTTTAGAAATCTCATATAAACGAATCTTTGAGATTTCGGTATCGATTCGGAGTCGGATTTGAGTGAAACTAGTATGGTTGGACTCGTAATTGAATGGGTTGTCAGATTTCGTAACTTTTGTCGGATTTCGAGATGTGGGCCCCACGGACAAATTTTTAATTAATTTCGGGATTTTATTTAAAATGTAGTATTTTCTTATAGAATTAACTCCTATAAATTTTAGTGATTGTATCGAATTATTTTTGGTTAGATTCGAGCCAATTGAAGTTGGATAATCGAGAAAAAGGCCTACTAGTGAATTAAATTGGAGAAAGACGAGGTAAGTCTCTTGTCTAATCTTGTGAGGGGAAAATTACCCCATAGGTAATTAAAGTAATAATTGTTGCTAAATGTGGAGGTTGCGTACGCACGAGATGACGAGAGTCCATGTATATATATATATATATATATATATATATATATATATATATATATATATATATATATATATATATATATATATATATATATATATATATATATATATATATATATATATATATATATATATATATATATATATATATATATATATATATATATATATATATATATATATATATATATATATATATATATATATATATATATATATATATATATATATATATATATATATATATATATATATATATATATATATATATATTTAAATTTATTCATTGTTAAAAGAAACTGTTCATTCTCCCGAATTTATATTATAATAAATATACTCTCATCCCGGAGGTACATAAGAAAATGTCTTCCTTTCTTGTGGAGTGGTCCGAACGCCTCGGCAGGATAGATGCATCTATGGATCGTGTCGCACGTCCCTCGGCAATATACACGACACTCTGGATCGGGTCGTACGACCTCAGCAGAAATCGTGCCTAATAATAATAATTACACGATACTTTGATAGTTTATTGCAGCTTGTAAAGCTAATTGATAAATTGAAAATTTTATTGGAATTGAAGGAATTTAACTGATATATTAGGAATTGTTGCATTTGAAGGAATTTAATTATTTCTACTTGTTAAATAAATTATTGTAAATTCTGTGAATTATGCTGATAAAAATATTCTAGTTTTATTTCAATTATTATTATTGACCCATAGTGAGTGTCAAAGTCGGTCATCTCGTCTCTACCACTTCGAGATTAGGCTTGATACTTACTGGGTACACGTTGTTTACGTACTCATACTATACTTGTTGCACTTTTTCTGCAGGATCTGAGACAGGTACTAGTGGAGGACCTATCGCCTTACACCCACGTTATCCAGGAGCATAGTGGTGAGCTGCATTTCTGAGCCGTTCTGCAGTTACTAGTGTCTCTCCTTGTATTTTTCTTTCTGTCTATTTGTATTTCAGACAATATTTGAGGTTTTGTATAATCTACTAGATGCTCGTACACTTGTGACACCAGGTCTTGGCACATACATTGGTAGAATTTGGTGTCTTATTATTTTCTTAGATTTAAATTTTATTGATATACGTTTAATTTATTAGTTGGCTTGCCTAGCTATAGTGTTGGGCGCCATCACTACCTATAGGTGAAATTGGGTCGTGATACAAAGTAGGTCTCACAAGTTATGAGCAGACCTAATAAAGTTAGGAAACTACCTTTCTTCATATTCCATCGTGCAATTAATGTAGTACTAAATATCCTTCTTTAATTCTCTCACAGATGGTGAGAATGCGCTCTAATGAGGTTCCAAACTAGGGAAAATCTACTCCCCCAGTTGCTAGAGGCCGAGGGAGGGCTCCAGCCCATGGTAGAGGACGAGAACGTCCTAGGACTATTCCACTTATGCCGCCAGTTGGTCCAACAGAGGATCCCGTTATTGAGGAATAGGGTGAAGTGCCTGTGGCAGAGCCAGCTCTGGTGGATTTCACATCTGCGCCGGGATTCCAAGATATTATGGGTCGTATGCTGCAGTTCTTGGACAATATGACTCAGGCCGATTTATTTCTGACAGACCCCGCCACATCTCAGGCGGGCGGGGGAGCACAGACCCCTACCGCACAGGCTCATGGGCAGGTAGCTGTTGTATATCAGACCCAGGGTGCACTACCCGTGGGTGGAGCCCATCCAGTGGCAGTAGCTACACCTGAGCCCAGGCCAGTTGTAGTCGCTGATCCGCAGAAACTATTGGACAAATGGACTAGACTACATCCTCCTGTCTTTGGGGGTGAGCGACATGAGGATCCTCGGGATTTCATTGATCGGTGCAAGGATAGACTGTACAACATGAGGATATTGGAGTCTCATGGGGTAGACTTTGCTACTTTTCAGCTAGAGGGCAGAGCCCGTAGATGGTGGCAGTCTTATGTTCTTGGCAAACCAGCAGATTCTCCTCCCATGACTTGGGACAGGTTCACCCGTATCTTCTTGGACAGGTATATTCCACCCTCTCAGAGGGAAGAGTTGAGATTTCAGTTTGAGCAGCTCCAGTAGGGTCAGATGTCAGTGACCGATTATGAGGTGAGGTATTCTAAGTTATCTCGCCATGCACTTATGATACTCCCTACTGAGTTGGAGAGAGTGCGGAGGTTCGTTGCGGGTTTACATACTGGCATTCAGGCCACTATGGCTCGAGAGGTAGAGATGGGTACTTCTTATGAGCTAGTTGTGGAGATAGCCCGAAGGATTAAGGGTGTGCGTCAGTGGAGCCGAGAGCGGGTTATGAGAGATAAGCGGTTCAGGTATTCTGGAGAGTTCAGAGGTGCTCCATTTGGGGGCAGAGGTCAGTTCGTGAGAGGGCAGTCCGGCAGGCCCCCATATTTAGTACCACCACCTCTTCGAGGTGCTCCAGTGAGACCCTATCTCAGTGCTATACCAGAGAGTTCTTATCGCCCACCAGCTATTCTGGGTCCTCCCAGTGGGTAATCAGTTCCCCAGGGCCAGACTCTTAGTCAACAGCCCATCGCACCGAAGAGTTGTTATGAGTGCGGGTATCCCAGTCACATATGGAGATTCTACCCCAGGCTACAGGGTAGACCAGTGCAGCAGGGTCAGCAGCCTATGCTTACCGGACCAGTTGCTCCATCAGTAGTCCGACCACCAAGAGGTGGAGGATAGGTGGGTAGGGGTCGTCCTAGAGGTGGAGGTCAGCCAGGCGGAGGCCAGCCAGTTGGCGCTCCAGCTCGGTTCTATGCTTTTCCAGCCAGACCAGATGCAGAGGCCTCAGATGCCATGATTACAAGTATTATTTCTGTTTGCGGCAAAGATGCCTCAGTATTATTTGATCCAGGATCTACGTATTCATATGTGTCATCTCTATTTGCTCCATTTCTGGGTGTTTCTCGTTAGTCCTTGAGTACTTATATTTATGTGTCCACTCCTGTGGGCGATTCTGTTATTGTGAACTGAATCTACCGGTCCTGTATTATTACATTTTGTGGTTGTGAAACTAGAGCAGATCTCTTATTGCTTGAGATGACCGATTTTGAAATTATTCTTGGCATGGACTAATTATCTCCATATCATGCTATTCTAGATTGTCATGCCAAGACTGTTACCAAGGCTATTCCAGCATTGCCTAAGCTGGAGTGGAAGGGTTCGTCTGTTAGTTCATTTAATCGAGTTATTTCTTTTATAAAGGCTCAACACATAGTTGAGAAGGGTTGTTTGGCTTATCTAGCCTATGTTCGGGATACTACTGTAGAGACTCCAGCTATTGATTCAGTGCATGTAGTTCGGGAGTTCTCCGATGTATTTCCTTCAGATCTTCCAGGTATGCCACGTGATCATGATATTGATTTCTGTATTGACTTGGCTCCAGATACCCAGCCTATATCGATCCCACTGTATCGCATGGCTCCGAAAGAATTGAAAGAACAGCTTGAGGAGTTACTAGCCAAAGGGTTCGTCAGACCAAGTGTATTGCCTTGGGGTGCACCAGTATTATTTGTGAAGAAGAAGGATGGAACAATGCGGATGTGTATTGATTATCGTCAACTGAACAAAGTCACTATTAAGAACAAGTACCTGTTGTCGCATATTGATAATCTATTTGACCAGTTGCAGGGTGTTAGGGTGTTCTCTAAGATCGGCTTGAGGTCGGGGTACCATCAGTTGAAGATTCGGGATTCGGATGTTTTGAAGACTGCTTTCCGGACTAGATATGGTCATTATGAGTTTCTGGTGATGTCCTTCGGTTTAACTAATGCCCCGACAGCGTTTATAAATTGGATAAACAGGGTATTCAGGCCATATATTGATTCATTTGTCATTGTCTTCGTTGATGACATTTTGATCTACTCGCGCAGTAAGGAAGAGCATGAGCAGCATATGAGAGTAGTGCTTCAGAGGTTGCGGGAACAAAAGCTATATGCTTAGTTCTCTAAATGTGAGTTCTGGCTTGCGTCTGTAGCATTTTTGGGGCATATTATATCGGGCGAGGGCATTAAAGTTGATCCCAAAAAGATTGAGGCAGTTCAAAATTGGCATCGTCCCACTTCGACGACTGAGATCAGGAGTTTTCTGGGTTTAGCAGGTTATTATCGTCGATTTGTGGAGGGCTTTTTGTCTATTGCAGCACCTTTGACCAAATTAACCCAGAAGGGTGCTCCATTTCGATGGTCCGATGATTATGAGGGGAGCTTTCAGAAGATCAAGACAGCATTGACTACAACAGCGGTGTTAGTGTTGCCTTCCGGTTCGGGGATGTATACAGTGTATTGCGATGCTTCACACGTTGGCTTGGGTTGTGTATTGATGCAGGAAGGGTGAGTTATTGCATATGCTTCATGTCAACTGAAGCCCCACGAGAAGAATTATCCATTACATGATTTGGAGTTAGCTGCGATTGTTCACGCTCTTAAGATTTGGAGGCATTATCTTTATGGGGTGTCTTGTGAAGTTTACATTGATCATCGCAGTTTGCAACATTTGTTCAAGCAAAGGGACCTAAATCTGAGACAGCGCAGATGGCTTGAGTTACTAAAAGATTATGATATTACTATCCTGTATCATCCAGGCAAAGCAAATGTGTTTGCAGATGCCTTGAGTAGAAAGGCAGAGAGTATGGGTAGTTTGTCTTTCATTTCAGCAGAGGAGAGGCCATTGGCTTCAGATATTCAGTCCTTGGCCAATAAACTTGTGCGGCTGGATATTTTAGAGCCCAGCCGAGTTATTGCATGTGTTATAGCTCAGTCTTCACTCTTTGAACAAATCAAGGCTCGCCAGTATGATGATCCACACTTAATGGTTCTTTGAGAAACGGTACTACGGGGTGGTGCTAAGGAAGTTACTATTGGAGCGGATGGCGTTCTGTGACTCCAAGATCATCTATGTGTCCCTAATATCGATGGACTGAGGAAAAAGATCCTAGAGGAGGCACACAGTTCTCGGTATTCTATTCATCCAGTGCTACGAAGATGTATCATGACCTGAGGCAGCATTATTGGTGGCGATGAATGAAAAAGGACATTGTTGAGCATGTAGTTAGGTGTCTAAATTGTCAGCAAGTTAAATATGAGCACCAGAGGTCAGGTGGCCTACTTCAGCATGTGACTATACCGAAGTGGAAATGGGAACGCATCACTATGGACTTTGTAGTTGGGTTACCGCGGACCTTGCGGAAGTTTGATGCAGTTTGGGTCATTGTTGACAGGTTGACCGAGTCGGCACATTTCATTCCGGTCGTGACTATGTATACTTCAGAGAGGTTGGCCCAGATATATATTCAGGAGATAGTTCGGTTGCACGGTGTGCCAATTTCAATAATATCAGATAGAGGCCCTCAATTTACTTCACATTTTTGGAGAGCAGTACAGAGTGAATTGGGGACTCATGTACAGCTCAGCACATCCTTTCATCCGTAGACCGATGGGCAGTCAGAGCGGACAATTCAGATTTTGGAGGATATGCTCACGGTATGTGTGATTGACTTTGGAGGTCAGTGGGATCATTTCTTGCCTTTGGCCGAGTTCGCTTATAATAATAGTTACTAATCCAGCATCGAGATAGATCCATTTGAGGCTTTATATGGTCGGCGATGCCGTTCGCCCATCAGATGGTTTGAGCTCGGTGAGGCTAAATTATATGGTACTGATTTGGTGAAAGATGCCTTGGAAAAGGTAAAGTTGATTCAGGAGTGACTTCGTACAGCACAGTCTAGACAAAAGAGTTACGCAAATCAAAAAGCACGAGATTTATCATTTATGATGGGTGAAAAAGTTCTCTTGAAGGTTTCACCGATGAAGGGAATCATGAGATTCGGGAAGAAGGGCAAGTTGAGTCCAAGGTTTATAGCCCCATTTGAGGTGTTGAGACGAGTTGGGGAGGTCACTTATGAGCTTGCATTGCCTCCCAGCCTATCGGGAGTTCATCCGATTTTCCATATATCTATGCTCCAGAAGTATCATGCCGACCTATCACATGTTTTAGACTTCAGCACAGTTCAACTAGATAATAGCTTGGGTTATGAAGAGAAGCCAGTTGCCATTGTTGATAAATAGGTTCGCCAGTTGAGGTCCAAGAGGATTTCTGCAGTAAAAATCCAGTGAAGGGGCCAACCAGTCGAGGAAGCGACTTGGGAGGCCGAGGAAAACATGCGGAGCAGATATTCACACTTATTCAGCACTTCAGGTATAATTCTAAACCCATTCGAGGGCGAACGTTTGTTTAAGAGGTGGAGAATGTAATGACCCAACCAGTCATTTTGACTTTTAGAACCCCGTTCCCTAAAATAAAACTTCCCGTATGTGCTTTTAATGATTTATGACTTGAGGGGATGGTTGGTTCGGGATTTGGAAGTGTTTGGGGTTGAAATCGGAACACTTGGTTCCTTAAGTTGGCTTTAAAAGGGCCAAGTTTGTCTACGGTCAACATTTTGAGAAAATGACCCCGGAATAGAATTTTGACAATTCCAATAGCTCCATATGGTGATTTTGAACTTAGGAGCATGTTCGGAATTTTATTTGAAAGTCCGTAGTTAAATTAGGTTTGAAATGGCTAAAATAGGAATTCAAGTTTGGAAGTTTGACGGGGAGTTGACTTTTTTATATCGGAGTCGGAATACAGTTCTGAAACTTTTCATAGCTCCGTTGTGTCATTTATGACTTGTGTGCAAAATTTGAGGTCAGTCAAAGTTGATTTGATAGGTTTCGACATCGAATGTAGAAGTTAGAAATTCTAAGTTTCATTAAGCTTGAATTGGAGCATAATTCGTGGTTATAGCGTCATTTAAGGTGATTTGAGGTTTCAAATAAGTTTGTATGATGTTTTAGGACTTGTTGGTATATTTGGTTGAGGTCCCGAGGGCCTCGGGTGAATTCTGGATGGTTAACAGATCAAAAATTGGACTCAAAAAGTTGCTGCAATTTTCCCTTCTGCTCGATATTCTAGTTTGTGATCGAGCCCAAGATCGAGCCCACGATCGAGGCCTGAGTCGAAGCCAGGGACGGGGCTCAGTATCGAAGCCACAATCGAAGGTCCAGCTCGAGGACCATGATCGAAGGCAAGGCTCGAGGGCCAGGATAAAGACCCAAGATCGAGGGTCACAATCGAAGGCACAGCCTCGATGCCAGGATCGAGGCCATGACCGAGTCCCAGGCTCGAGGCCATGATCGAGGCCATGACCGGAGTCTCCGGCTCATGGCCATGACCGAAGCCCAGGTTCGAGGGCCACGATCGAGGCCCAATTCCAAAGGCTGCCTAGGCAGTTACATAAAAGAGGGCATTCGTCCCATTTTTCATTTTTGACGAACTTGAGCTTGAGCAGAGGCGACTTTTGACAGATTTTCAAGGGAAAAACATTGGGGTAAGTGATTCTAACTTGGATTTGGTCAACATATACAAGTATATCATTGTTTTCACCATAAATTAGTGTTTTGATATTTAAATTTGAGAAATTTTTATAAATCTCATAGAAACGAATCTTTGAGATTTCGGTATCGATTCGGAGCCGGATTTGAGTGAAACTGGTATGGTTGGACTCGTAATTGAATGGTTTGTAGGATTTCGTAACTTTTGTCGGATTTCGAGATGTGGGCCCCACAGACAAATTTTAATTAATTTCGGTAATTTATTAAAAATGTAGAATTTTCTTATAGAATTGATTCCTATAAATTTTAGTGATTGTATCGAATTATTTTTTGTTAGATTCGAGCCATCTCGTCTCTACCACTTCGAGACTAGGCTTGATACTTACTGGGTACAAGTTGTTTACGTACTCATACTACACTTGTTGCACTTTTTTTGCAGGACCTGAGGCAAGTACTAGTGGGGGGCCTATCGCCTTACACCCACATTATCCAGGGGCCTAGTGGTGAGCTACTTTTCTGAGTCATTCTGCAACTACCAGTGTCTCTCCTTGTATTTTTCATTCTGTCTATTTTTATTTCAGACAATATTTGAGGTTTTGTATAATCTACTAGATGCTCATACACTTGTGACACAAGGTTTTGTCACATACATTGGTAGAATTTGGTGTCTTATTATTTTCTTGGATTTAAATTTTATTGATATACGTTTAATTTATTAGTTGGCTTGCCTAGCTATAGTGTTGCGCGCCATCACGACCTATAGGTTAAATTGGGTCGTGACACAAAGTAGGACCACTATACAGTGCCATAGAATTAACAAAGTCCTAATTCACATGGTGCACGCCCACACGCCCGTCACCTAGCATGTGTGTCACCTCAATACAAATCACATAACACGTATTTCGGGATTTCATACCCTCAGCACTAAGTTTAGAAGAGTTACTTACCTCGAACGAGCCAACACCAATGCCGAGAAAGCCAAGTGATGCTCCAAAGATGCCATCACATGTGTAGCGACCTATGAATGGCTCAAAACTAGCCAAAAGCAACTCAAATACATCAAATAAAATCCAAGGAAACAATTCCAAATGATAAAGATCGAATCTTCAATCAAAACCCAAAATCGGCCAAAGGTCGCACCGGGTCGGCGCCTCGTAACCCAATAAAACTCACAAAATCCAACAACCCATTCAATTACGAGTCCAACCATACTAGTTTCACTCAAATCCGACTCCAATTCAATGTTCAAAACTCAAATATTCACATTATGAAACTTTAGGCCAAAACCCCCAATTTCCTCTTTAAAATTCACAATCTAATTACCAAAAACGAAGATAGATTTATGAAATATAACCAAAACCGAGTAGAGAACACTTACCCCAATTCATATGGTGAAAATTGCTTCAAGAATCACCTCAATCCGAGCTCCATAGCTCCCAAAAATGTAAAAATATTTGAAACCTTCGAAATAGATTACTATATACACTGCCCAGATGTCCTATTTCGCGAACGCGGGAAAACTATCGCGTTCGCGGTGAACAAAATATCAGTCACCCAAAAATACTCTACGCATTCGCGGCAAAAGACTCACGAACACGATACACACCAGGGACAGAACTTCGTGAACGCGGTTCCAACTACGCGAACGCGATGAAGAAAGGCCTCCAGCTCTAGCTCCCAGCTCAACCCTACGCGAACGCGATCCCTAATACGCGAACGCAAAGAAGACTTGCCCCAACTCTACGTGAACGCGGACTAATATTAGCGAACGTGATGAATAAATGCCACTGACATCAAAATACACTATGCGTTCATGATACATGCCACGCGAACGCAATGAAGGGCTGAGACACCAGAAACCAGCAGAACACAGCAGTGAAAACATGAAGGAAAATGATCCGAAATCAATCCGAAACATGCCCGAGCCACCCAGGACCTCGTCCTAACATACCAACAAGTCCATAATATAACACAGACCTACTCGACGCCTCGAAACACATATAACAACATCGAAACGACGAATCACACCTCTACTCGAAATCAATGAACTTTGAAACTTTAAACTTCCACAACCGATGCCAAAACCTATCAAATCATGTCCGATTGACCTCAAATTTTGTACACAAGTCCCAAATGACATAACGAAGCTATTCCAATTCCCAGAATCACAATCCGAATCCGATATGAAAAAGTCCACTCCCGGTCAAACTTTTCAAAAATCCAACTTTCGCCATTTCAAGCCAAATTCCACTACGGACCTCCAAATCACAATCCGGATGCGCTCTTAAGTCCAAAATCACCCAACGGACCTACCGGAACCATCAAAACTCTGTTCCGAGTTCACAACTCTCTTAATTTAAAGCTTCAACAATGAAATCGATTTTTTCAATTCGATTCCGAAAAACCTAAAAATCAAAACTGGCGATTCACATAAGTCATAATATATCATACGGATCTACTTATACCCGTAAACTACCGAGCGAAGTGCAAATGCTCAAAACGACCGGTTGGGTCGTTACAAAATCCATCATTGTTAAAAGTGGCAATTCTCTTGCACGTCTCAAAATATTATTCATTGACTCAACAATATTTGTTGTTAGCATATCATATCATCGTCTTGGACAATGTAAACAAGCCCATCTTCTTGGTGGTTCCTCCATTAAGTAGTCGAATGTTTTCTTATCAACAACAACTATTTGGGACATAAAGTCATCAAATTCTGATTGATTGTATACTCTTGCAGCACTTTGAAACAGGTTTATTACAGTGTTTTTTTACTCTTCTTTGCTTTAGATTCTTCTCTAAATGATATATGAAAATACCATGGTAGCACTCAGGGAAAACTTCTGCAATTCCATTTGTAATTGCCTTGTGTCGATCTGATAAGAACATTAAATCTTTACGAATGCCAATTGTTTTTCTTAATTCTCTGAAGTACCATTCATACGACTCGTTATTCTCTGAATTCGCTACCCCAAATGCTATAGGGAAAATCTGATTATTTGCATCCTTTGTAACTGCCACTAATAGAACACCCATGTATTTATTTTTTAGAAAAAGTTCCATCAACGGCAATAAGTGATCGACAATACTTCCACCAAGAAATTGATGCCCCATACTTTAAAAAACATGTAAAGAAACATGTTACATTGAAAAGTAAATTGAATTTAGTTTTGTGGTATGACAAGCTGCATACAAATGGATATTAGCATATGTGTATTTCTGCTATGAATTAAAGATACTTGCAGAATAATAGGCTTGAGATTTTGTATATTTTGCATATGAAATCAGTATATTATACTTGTGATTTTAAAAATTTTAATATTGCATTTTGAATCTATATTTTTCATATCAAAATGCAGTATTATATTTAATATTAATGTAGAGTTTGTGGTGTCATTTTCAGTATTCACTATTGAGCTGGAAAATAATGATGACAAAAAATAAAAGAAATATTAAATTTTTACAAGTTTTGTTTTTACCTGTTTTCTGCATCTCTCTTAATATCAGTATGTGTTCCTAGTTTTTTTTATTCCATCATGTACAAATATGAAGGCAGCTGCTCATAAGTTTCCTTTGTTGTTCCTCTTAATAAAGATATCCCTTTTTGACTAGCACGCCATGCTTTTTCATAGCCAACGTCTATTCCATGTTCTCTTTTCATTTCTGAAATGACAAACTTAGGATTTACTTCAGTAGCTATGTCTCTTAAATTGTCAATCATGTAATCTCTTATCACATTTGAAGTCACTTGTCTTTGATAAGACTTTCTAATGTCAACCTAGCATTCATGTTTTCTCTTAAATTTAACTATTTTAAAAAGTGTTGATTCCTTAATTCTTAAACCTCGAACAGTCCAACCACACTTTTCATCACTGCATATCAAAGAGTATCTTGTATTACTTGATCTTTCAACATAGAACTCAAAGTGCTCCTTGACTACTGCTAAGCAAAAATATCTAATCATAGCATTTTTGTCTTGAAAAACAGACCTCATTTTTACATCATCCAATGATGCATTTTCCTTTAGTATTATTAATGGGGATTCTTTTGCCTTTTCTTTTGCTTTCCTTTTTCTCCCTTCAATTGTCTACATTTTTTCAAAGTGTTGATCTTTCACAGGAGTTACACTCTCATTTTCCATTGTAATTTCGAAAATTGGCATGTGTTGCTCTTCTGATATTTCAGAAATCAGCATGTCTTGCTCTTCTGGAACATATGTGGTTCCCTTCAATAATTGTTTATTGTCAATCTCCATCAGGGGCGTATCTATGGGGGTTCCATATGGCACGTGAACCTATGATTCCCTCCCTAAATCATGTATAATAATATTATATTTTTCAAATTCTTTTAAATATATGTGTGTGCACCCATGCTCAAAGTATTATATGATGCGATGGTTATTGGGTGTATCTCTCTAGGTAAGGTTGTGAATTCAAATCTTATGTCAATTGTCACGACCCAAAATCCAACTAGTCATGATGGCACCTAACCCAACCCGCTAGGTAAGCCAACTTTTAATTATCCAATTCCAATAATAATTATTAAAGCAATTTAAGTGAATAAAGATCTTAATCTTATACATCCCCCAAGAACTTGTAGTACAAATCATGAGCTTCTAAGAATAGAGTATACAAAGCGGAAATAAAATAATTACATAGTCTGTTTGAATAATACATAAATAGAGTTTTTATAAATCTAAGGCTACCATGAACAAGAGGCAGCTACAACAAGAATGCTGGTACATCTTCAAATCCCGCAACCATCGAGCACATCAACAGCCAATATCTGCACGCAACGTGCAGAAGTGTAGTATCAGTACAACCGACCCCATGTACTGAGTAAGTAACAAACCTAGCCTTAGGTTGAAAGTAGTGACGAGCTTCTACCAAGATCGGGTCCAAAACCAATAATTCACCACAGTCCATAACAATGTAAAGCCAATAATATAAGAAGTAACTCAGAAATAAAATGCTCAGCCAAATCATGATTTCAAAAATAATAGTTCTTCCTTTCAAGTACATCACTGAAAAACCCAAATCGTTTACCGAAATTTCCAAAAATATGAATAAGTTTAAAAGCAATAATTTTCCCAAAATCCTTTCAATAATAAATGATATGTCTCATTTTCTTTCCAGATAACCCGTGTAAAACAAATGCATCACTATGCCCATCTGTTAACATGTGTGAGAAATCATGAATAATGTGATACCGTATAGCATGAGAAAAACACATCTCTATGCGTATATGTCATGTATGCATGTCAATGCAATGTATCTCAGAGATTGTACTCATGTACTCACACTCTCAGAGTACTCAATCTCATTGTCTCGCATTCTCTCTCACTATGCTCAGCACACTCAATCACTCAGTGCTATACAATACTTGTTGTGGCGTGCAGCCCGATCCCTGTTTATAGTCAACTGTTCTCATTGGGGGTGTGTACAGACTCATGAGGGGATCCTATAGCCCAAGCGCTATAAGCACGGATAACTCACGTGCTGCACGGACAACTCACGTGCTGCACGGACAACTCACGTGCTGCACGGACAACTCACGTGCTATAATATTATATCTGGATCCGCACGGACAACTCACGTGCTATAATATCATATCTGGATCCGCACGGACAACTCACGTGCTATAATAATATCTGGATACACACGGACAACTCACGTGCAATAGTATAATATATGGATTCGCACGGCCAACTCACGTGCTACACGGCCAACTCACGTGCAATAGTATAATATATATAAAGCCAACATGGCCTGCTGCGGCGTGCAGCCCGATCCCAAAAAAGAATATCTTCACAATCAGGCCATCGGCCTCCCTTAGTCATCAATCTCTCTAGTCTCTCTCTCTCTCTCTCATGGGCTCACAATGTCATGCGAATACCCCAAAATAATGATATGATATATAAATAAATAACAACAGAGATTGAGATATGATATGCAATGAAATGAATATCACTAAGTATGAATTTTTAATTTAAAATAAATAATTCACAATAATATGACCTATGTGGTTCCCAATAATACTGGCACATAGCCTCAACATGATTTTTAATATGCTTTTCAACTCAATTTCTTTAACTCATAAAACCGCATGGAAAATGCCAAGATCATTTAACTACAAAATTCCACATAAACAATTATGTCATAATTTCTATAGTGCACGCCCACACGCCCGTCACCTAGCATGTGCGTCACCTCCCAACAATTCACGAAAATACATATACTCAGGGTTCATACCCTCAACTCCAAGATTAGAAGAGTTACTTACTTCGAATAAGCCAAATCCAATGTCGAGCAAGCTAACCAATGCTTCAACAATTCCACTCTCGCGTATCAACTTCCAAACGGCTCGAATCTAGTCACAATTAATTTGATTCAGCCCACAAAATTTATAGGAATTAATTCTATATCAAAATAGTAATATTTCCACACAATCCAAAATTACGCCCCAAAAATCACCCGTGGGACCCACATCTCGGAATCCGATGAAACTCACAAAATCAGATAACCCATCCAATTACGAGTTCAACCATACTAATTTCACTCAAATTCGACTCCGAATCGATGGTCAAATCTCAAAAATTCATTTTATGAAGTTTCTACAATATTCTCCAAATTTCCACCTCAAAGTACTAATCAGATGATGAAATCATTGATACATCCATGTATATTAACCAAATTCGAGTTATAATCACTTACCCCGATGAATTTCTTGAAAAACTCATGAAACATCGTCTCCAACAGAGCTCCCAAAGTCCAAAAATAAAATAATAACCTAAACCTCAGTTATAAAGCCCATTATCTGAACTCACCATGCGCGGTCC
The DNA here is from genome assembly GCF_000715075.1 of Nicotiana tabacum. Lineage (NCBI taxonomy): Eukaryota > Viridiplantae > Streptophyta > Magnoliopsida > Solanales > Solanaceae > Nicotiana > Nicotiana tabacum. The sequence goes on along the minus strand of NC_134081.1, from coordinate 105,545,143 downwards.
GCAAAGTTCCAAGCGCGGCCGCACCCCAAGTCCCGCGGTCGCAAAAATAATGGTGCGGTCCGCGAAATTCTTGGGGCTGCACTGCGAGGCTTTAGTAATTTGGCCATCACTTTCTCCACAGATCAAAAGATATAAGCTTCCGAAGTCGGACCAGCGGATTTGCAGAACTTCCTGGAGCGCCGTCGCAAACAAAATTGTGCGGTCCACGAAAATTTGAGCGCGGCCGCAAAATTCTGCTGCTGTCCGCGTCCCTCCTTCGCCTCAGCGCCCAAAAATGCGTGGTCTGCGTCCCTCCTTCACCTCAATGTCCAAAAATGCGCGGTCCACGTTCCCGAAAATGCCAGAACAATATTAGAGTGCCGAAATGCCCGGACTCGCTCAAAACTCATCCTGAAACTCATCTGGAACCTCCCGGACACAAACCATATATGAATTTCAATCATAAAACATGCTACGGACCTGCTCGCGCACTCAAACCACTGAAAAGAGGTCGTCTTGACCCGATATTGACCATGGACAAACTCCAAAATTTCTTAACTTTATAAATCTCTCAACCAATGATCCAAAAATACACCCAAGCCCCTCGGGACCTCAACAAAATATACCAACACGTTCCATAACATAACATGGACCTACTCGAGGCCTCAAATCACATCAAATAACGCAAAAACCACGAATCACACCTCAATTCAAGCCTAATAAACTTTGAACTTTCAAATTCTATATCTTGTGCCTAAATTTATCAAATCAATCCGAAATGACTTTAAATTTTGCACACAAGTTATAACTGACATAACGAATCTATTCAAATTTCCAGAATCGGATTCCGACCTCGATATCAAAAAGTCAACCCCCCGGTTAAATTTTTCAAAATTCAACTTTCGGCATTTCAAGCCTAATTCCACTACGGACCTCCAAATAATTTTCCGTACACGCTCCTAAGTCCAAAATCACCATACGGAGCTATTGAAATCATCAAAATTAAATTTTGAGGTCGTTAACACATAAGTCAATATCCGGTCAACTATTTCAACTTAAGCTTCCAACATGAAAATTCATTCTTCCAAGCTAACTCTGAAATACCTTAAAACCAAAACCAACAATTCACACAAGTCATAATACCTCGTAGGAAGTTATTCGAGACTTTAAATAGTTAGAAGGAGAGTAAATGCTCAAAACGACAGGTCGGGTCGTTACAATCTCCCCCACTTAAACATACGTTCGTCCTCGAACGCGCCAAGAGTTGTTCCTAAGCCTTTAAATCATTGTTCCTCCTTACCATACACATACCTGGGGGTGATCCCACGTCACCCTATTTTATATAGGCCTGACAACATAACACAACTGAAAATCATTAATTTAACCTTAGCCCAAAACTTGGAGCCCAATTTATAATGCCCAGAATTCTTTCCAAGATCTAAATCTCACATCTACACCGTATAAGTCTAAACAAGTTGTATCAAGCCATAACCATAATCCCAGATATAATCACATAACATACTACACAATTCACATACTCGCAGTACCTTTCCCGATCACAGTAACTACTCAAAAACAACCAAGAACTAGTATAAAACCCTGCATTCAACAAAACCTCATTCCAAAACCTTTGTACTCTGCCAATGATGAAAGAAACAATCAAAACTCATAACCACTCATCAGATCAACTAGCCACAGAGCTCTCTTGCCCCGACGAAAACCATAATCACCTCCTAAGCAAACTTTCAATATTATCCTCCCAAATATACCGTAATCAAACCTGATACTACCCATTCTAGGTCCAATGACCTTATATTACTAAACACAACTGTTCCATAGACATTCCGCACCAATATAACTTAGAGCCACATCACGTGCCATCCGTGCACCAATACGCAGCAATTCAAATGTACCCAGTCATGGAAAATGACTCAAATGAGAGAACTGCCCCGCCAGATTAACAAGTACCGCCACAACGAAATGCTGAAAATTCATCATACACTGTAGAACCATCACCCGATTTTAACACAAGGTTCATACCTTAACATAACTCCGAGGCAATGCGTGACCCCATCCAAACGTTGTTCCATAATATATACCTCGATCCACCCCGCTCAAAATCAATAACCACAGAGAGGCAAATGACAAAAAAATACCACACAAAACCTGAAAGAACATAACCATTACGCAATCGATCATGCAATACCCAAATACTCATCACGCTCAAATTTCGCTATAAAGCTCAAATAGAACCGCACCATTTGTGCACATAACCAATGAATCACAACTCCTCGTAGCATAAAGTAGTAACTCACAGATCATTTCAGAACACGAATAAGTTCAACATCAATTGAATGACACAACCCTCAACAATAGCAGTATGGAGCCAACCATTCCGGCTCGGTGTAGAATACACATCTTAATTGGGCCTACCAATGGACCCCAAATCAACTCGGGTTACCCACAAATAGATAAAAATCCCTCCGAAAATCCATAATGACTGAATCACAACACATTCTATCATCTGGCTAGCTCTGGCCACAACTTCACAGTCCAAAACCATGTAACAATTTGCTCCTGAGAACTCCCAAATCTCCAAATCCATAAAACACGCGAATCACCATATTTGATTCCATCTCCACCACCCGAATGCCTAACACCTCTCTCATACACGATCATCCCACGAGAAATACTTTAAAAGTTCTTCCGTGCCACTTGGCAAAATTTGAATATCAACAGTCTATCAATTATGTGAGTACCGCAATAAAAATTAAACATCTGTAAGTCAAAATACATTGCGCCTTCTGAAATACGCACCCTTCTCATACACCTAGTAGTAATCGTAATAATCTAGTCATTTAGAACCGCCCATGTTGTCTAAGAATTCATGACCATTCTGCCCAAACTTCGTTACCTTCCTTCAAGACGGAACTTCCACCTTGTACATGTAAATCTAACTTCCGCACAACACATAACATCTATCTTGCCATCATGTAAAAAGCACAAGAATCTCATTATCAACTCTGGTCACCAGCAAATTACATATCCAGTTAGTTAGAAACCTTTATCTTGCTTCCTTCCAAGATGAAATCACAATACACAACACGTTTCTCACACCAGTAGAAAATATCCGGTTCCATCTATTGTAGAAACCATCAAGAACACTTTGAAATCCATCTGCACATAACCAAGCTATTAGAACTAAATTCCTCTAACTCGACTAAACCACGTAGGTCACCAAACCCAAGAATATTACCACCAAAATATTTGTAGAGTCTCACCTCATCATAATTACCCATATAAATACCATAACCGAAACACCCACTCTGAAAATACCTTATTTGAGTTTAAGGCCGTTTCATTCACCTTCCTGATACCAAAATATAAAATCCATAATTATATACAAAAATGGCACAAGTCTCGACACCATCCAACTTAAATCTCAGATTTTAGCTGCAAACAAATCCGCCAAATATTCTCAGTTGTTATATATAAATCTCGAATCCATTAGAACTTTCTCGAGAATTACCCCCTTTGTTCAAATCCACATTACACCGCCCAAATGGGCCAAAAGACACGTGCCCCATTAGCACAACAGCTCTCAAAAAAGTAACTCTACTTTAATACCACCTATCAAATGCATACTCCGTGCGCACTACATCATTCATAAATAATAACTTACTCATCCCAAGATTTTCATATACTCATAAGTGCAATATAACCCGTATCTAGGAATTTCCTTATTCGAGCCATCATCGATCTCAACTTTTGCAAGTCATAACTAACCCACCAGTATGCCTCAGCCCAAAACTAAACCTTTACATATAATCATGAAATTGAATTATCAATAGCAAGCTCCCCCACTTGGCATAAAGCCATAGATTAAAACATTCCATAACTCACAATACCAATACTCTATTACTGTCATAATGCCACAGTCAGTTCAACGAAACTTCTTCTCCAACTCATGCAACGCCAACCATAAAAATACCCCAAATCATCCGCTAAGCTCGCAATCATTCTCTTGACACTCAAGTCAACTTTCTCAGCCAGATTCAAATTCAAATTTCCACACATATGCCCCACTGGCAGAAAAGAAACTTTCCACTAACATCATAAGGAATACACCTATGTAGATTACTCCATAGGAAATAACCCACCTGCTTAACCTCAAATTGGTATCTTGATATACCCTTTCGCAGTCACAATTACTATGCAATCACTTAGTCTATCTGAGTACAAACTCACTAACCATACATGAGAATTTAATTTGTCCCAAAATTTAACAATCATGAAAGATCCTTCAAAATATTCACACTCGAGACTGTACGCCACATCAAAACGAAAATCAAGCACCCAATGGCCTTCTTTTACATTTCAAGGAAACACTTCTTGTCACATTCAATTCGTCTTAACACATCCCGCAGTTACATCATACTCATCACAAAGCCATTTCACCGCTCATCGAGCCATAAATTCCACTGTAGGGTCATTACCGGACATATGAGTCCAATTGTACAGGTTACAACTGAAGCTACCGAGCTCAAACTACGGTCTAACCATGGCCTCAACTCCTCCAGACTGGCCCATCACCAAAACACAGAATACTCACCTAGAACCTCGTTTATAGAATCACAAGCCAACGATGCACAGCTGATACCGAGCGCTCATGTGCACATACGAATACGTGGAAGGAATTCAAAGAGTTATGTCCCAAGCTGAATCAATCTCGCACGATAAGAAAAGAAAGATGGGAAGTATATATCATAAATGCCATGTAGCCTCTCGAAGATAAGTATGGGCGTCATCATACAGATCCGCAAGACTCTACTAGACACTTGCTCATGACTTGTAGAACCAATGAACCTAAACCACCATGTCACGACCCAAAATCCAACTAGTCGTGATGGCACCTAACCCAACCCGCTAGGTAAGCCAACTTTCAATTATCCAATTCCAATAATAATTATGAAAGCAATTTAAGTAAATAAAGATCTTAATCTTATACATCCCCCAAGAACTTGTAGTACAAATCATGAGCTTCTAAGAATAGAGTATACAAAGCGGAAATAAAATAATTACATAGTCTGTTTGAATAATACATAAACAGAGCTTTTATAAATCTAAGGCTACCATGAACAATAGGCAGCTACAACAGGAATGCTGGTACATCTTCAAATCCTACAACTATCGAGCACATCAACAACAACAGCCAACATCTGCACGCAATGTGCAGAAGTGTAGTATCAGTACAACCGACCCCATGTACTGAGTAAGTAACAAACCTAGCCTTAGGTTGAAAGTAGTGACGAGCTTCTACCAAGGTCGGGTCCAAAACCAATAGTTCACCACAATCCATAACAACATAAAGCCAATAATATAAGAAGTAACTCAGAAATAAAATGCTCAGCCAAATCATGATTTCAAAAATAATAGTTCTTCTTTTCAAGTACATCAGTGAAAAACCCAAATCATTTACCGAAATTTCCAAAAATATGAATACGTTTGAAAGCAATAATTTTCCCAAAATCCTTTCAATAATAAATGATATGTATCATTTTTTTTCTAGATAACCCGTGTAAAACAAATGCATCACTATGCCCATCTGTCAACATGTGTGAGAAATCATGAATAATGTGATACCGTATAGCATGAGGAAAACACATCTCTATGCATATATGTCATGTGTGCATGTCAATGAAATGTATCTCAGAGATTGTACTCATGTACTCACTCTCTCAGAGTACTCAATCTCACTGTCTCGCATTCTCTCTCACTATGCTCAGCACACTCAATCACTCAGCGCTATACAATACGTGTTGCGGCGTGCAGCCCGATCCCTATTTATAGTCGACTGCGCTCACTGGGGTGTGTACAGACTCATGAGGGGCTCCTACATCCCAAGCGCTATAAGCACGGACAACTCACGTGCTGCACGGACAACTCACGTTCTATAATATCACATCTAGATCCGCACGGATAACTCATGTGCTGCACGGACAACTCACGTGCTATAATAATATCTGGATCCGCACGGCCAACTCATGTGATGCACGACCAACTAACGTGCAATAGTATAATATATGGATCCGCACGGCCAACTCACGTGCACGGCCAACTCACATGCAGTAGTATAATATATATAAAGCCAATATGGCCTGCTGCGGCATGCAGCCCGATCCCAAAAACAAATATCTTCACAATCAGTCCTTCGGCCTCCCTCAGTCATCAATCTCTCCAGTCTCTCTCTCATGGGCTCACAATGTCATGAGAATAGCCCAAAATGATGATATGATGTATCAATAAATAACAACAGAGACTGAGATATGATATACAATGAAATAAATATGACTGACTATGAATTTTTAATTTAAAATAAATAATTCACAACAATATGACCTCTGTGGGTCCCAATAATACTGGCACATAGCCTCAACATAATTTTTAATATGTTTTTCAGCTCAATTTCTTTAACTCATAAAACTGCATGAAAAATGCCAAGATCATTTAACTACAAAATTCCACAGAAATAATTATGTCACAATTTCTATAGTGCATGCCCAAACGCCCGTCACCTAGCATATGCGTCACCTCCCAAGAATTCACGAAAATACATATATTCAGGGTTCATACCCTCAACTCCAAGATTAGAAGAGTTACTTACCTCGAACAAGCCAAATCCAATATCGAGCAAGCTAAGCAATGCTCCAGCAATTCCACTCTGCGCGTATCAACTTCCAAACGGCTCGAATCTAGTCACAATTAATTTGATTCAGCCCACAAAATTTATAGGAATTAATTCTATCTTAAAATAGTAATATTTCCACACAATCCAAAATTACGCCCCAAAAATAACCCGAGGGGCCCACATCTCAGAATTCGATGAAACTCACAAAATCCGATAACCCATCCAATTACGAGTTCAACCATACTAATTTCACTCAAATTCGACTCCGAATCGATGTTCAAATCTCAAAAATTCATTTTATGAAGTTTCTACAATTTTCTCCAAATTTCCACCTCAAAGTACTAATCAGATGATGAAATCATTGATACATCCATGTATATTTACCAAATTCGAGTTATAATCACTTACCCCGATGAATTTCTTGAAAAACTCATGAAACATCGTCTCCAAAAGAGCTCCCAAAGTCCAAAAATAAAATAATAACCTAAACCTCAGTTATATAGCCCATTATCTGAACTCACCATGCGCGGTCCGCAAAATTCCAAGCGCGGCCGCACCCCAAGTACCGCGGTCGCAAAAATAATGGTGCGGTCCGCGAAATTCTTGGGGCTGCACTGCGAGGCTTTAGTAATTTGGCCATCACTTTCTCCACAGATCAAAAGATATAAGCTTCCGAAGTCTGACCAGCGGATTTGCAGAACTTCTTGGAGCGCGGCCGCAAACAAAATTGTACGGTCCATGAAAATTTGAGCGCGGCCGCGAAATTCTGCTGCTGTCCGCGTCCCTCCTTCACCTCAGCGCACAAAAATGTGTGGTTTGCGTCCCTCCTTCACCTCAATGTCCAAAAATGCGCGGTCCACGTTCCCGAAAATGCCAGAACAATATTAGAGTGCCGAAATGCTCGGACTCGCTCAAAACTCATCCTGAAACTCATCTGGAACCTCCCAGACACAAACCATATATGAATTTCAATCATAAAACATGCTACGGACCTGATCGCACACTCAAACCACTGAAAAGAGGTCGTCTTGACCCGATATTGACCATGGACAAACTCCAAAATTTCTTAACTTTATAAATCTCTCAACCAATGATCCAAAAATACACCCAAGCCCCTCGGGACCTCAACCAAATATACCAACACGTTCCATAACATAACACGGACCTACTCGAGGCCTCAAATAACATCAAATAATGCTAAAATCATAAATCACACCTCAATTCAAGCCTAATGAACTTTGAACTTTCAAATTCTATATCTTGTGCCGAATTTTATCAAATCAATCCGGAATGACTTCAAATTTTGCACACAAGTTATAAATGACATAACAAATCTATTCAAATTTCCAGAATCGGATTCCGACCTCGATATCAAAAAGTCAACACCCCGATTAAATTTTTCAAAATTCAACTTTCGGCATTTCAAGCCTAATTCCACTACGGACCTCCAAATAATTTTCCGTACACGCTCCTAAGTCCAAAATCACCATACGGAGCTATTGAAATCCTCAGAATTAAATTCTGACGTCGTTAACACATAAGTCAATATCCGGTCAACTATTTCAACTTAAGCTTCCAACATGAAAACGCATTCTTTCAAGCTAACTATGAAATAATTTACAACCAAAACCAACAATTCACACAAGTCATAATACCTCGTAGGAAGTTATTCGAGACTTCAAATAGTTGGAAGGAGCGTAAATGCTCAAAACGATCGGTCGGGTCATTACATCAATCTTGTTGTTTTTTTCTCTCTTTTTTCTAGAATTAGACGCCCACGGGAGATGGGCATGTCTCGTGTTATTTTTTGCGTATTAATTAAGTACTTTTTCTTTTTATTTCTTTTTTGTTTGTTTTATTCTTTAAAATTTTCACACATTGAAATTTCTATTCTTCTTTTGTCGTTGTAAAATCTTATATGATTAAAGAAAATATGTATATTAAAACTAGAAGTATTGTATGATGTAGCGTATAGTCAATGGGTTCAACTAATCCCAATATTTTCAACATGGATAATAGATATAGATGTAGGAAAATTACTATTTAAAAAAACTTTGAACTTATAATTCCAAAATCGTAATGGGTGCGCAATCGTAAGAACTAAAGGTTGAACCCACAAAATTTATATTCTGGATCCACCTCTTCTTAATAGTGCACTGATCCTATCAAAATCCTGGATACGCCTCTGATCTAAATTATTGCATTACCTTCTTGTTGTTGATCTCCAATAAAAATTTCAGAAAGTATTTCTGATATATCAACAACAAATTTGCAGCCTTTGTAGAATGGATCATTTCTTAAAATCATCATACAAGAAGTAAGTTATTCATCTTTTGTTACATGTATTCCCTTGTCGGTACCTAGATTGATAATAATCCATACTATTGCTTCAAACTTGTTCCTATCGAACTCTATAACTTCAAAAATCTTATTAATGAATTCGTCAAATGAAGTCCCATCATTTATAAGTAGAAGCTTCATTTTATGATCTAAATACTTGTAATCTGGTGTCCATTTTCTATCGAAAGCAATAATCAAAATATTTGTATGCGACATGCATTTAATGTAAACAAATAATTTGATATTAGTATCCTGAATTTTATTTAGGAAACAGGGGAAGGATTAACCATTCACTTTTTTGTTTCTTGTATGATGAATCAGAGCAATTTACAGTATTATATACTGGAGAATTTGTACTTTTCAAATTTCAAATCATAAGAGTCCAGCATTTCAAATTTCAGAGGAACAGTAGACATTTAGATGTTTTTTTCTAGTTTGAATCAGAAATATCTCCAGTATAAAATGCTGGATGTTTGTGAAATTTACATATCAATTCAAAACGGTTCAGCATATTATGCTGGTATTTTATTTTGCATTATTTTATGCCGCATTTTTTATGGTTTTGAATCAAAGATACCTCCAGTACTATATACTCAAGAGTTTGTAGTTTTGACATATCTAATCACAAAAGGCCAGCATTTTATTCAGGGCATTAAAAACTTAGATGTGTTCTTCTGCTTTAAATGGCAGATACTTCCAGTATAATATGTTGCAATTTTTTGAGTTTTACATACCTATTCAGAAAGGTCCAGCATACTATACTAGTGTTTTGTTCTGCACCATTTTATGCAGTATTTTTTCTGGTTTTAAATCAAAGATACCTCCAGTACTGTATGTTGCATAGTTTATAGTTTTCACGTATGTAATCATAAAAGTTTAACAATTTATTCAGGACATTAGGTGAACCTTAAAATCTTAGATGTGTTCTTTTGGTTTGAATCACAGATACTTCCAGTAGAATCTGCTGGAAGTTTCTGAGCTTTACATATTAATTCATAAAGGTCTAGCATATTATGCTGGTGTTTTGTTCTATACCATTTTATGAAGTATTTTTTCTAGTTTGAATCAAAGATACCTCCAATACTATATGCTAGAGTCTGTAGTTTTGAGATATCTAACGAAAAAATTCCAGCTTTTTATTCAGGATAGTAGGTGAATCTTAAACATTTAGCTATATTCTTTGTAACGACCCCACTTGTTGTTTTAAGAATTAACGCCCCGTTCAGTGACTTAAAGTCCTGAGAAGCTTCGTAATATGTATTATGACCCGCGTGTGTGGTCGAGTTTGGTTTCCGGAAGATTCGGAATTTAATTTAAAGAACAATTCTCATTTTTTTAAAGCTTAAATGAAAAAGGTTGACCAGAGAGTTGACTTTTGAGCAAACGACCCTAGAATGGAATTTTGATGATGTCAATAGCTTCGTATGTTGATTTCGGACTTAGGCGTGTGTCCGGATTTGGATTTGAAAGTTCGTAGGTCAATTCGACGCATTTTGGCGAAAGTTGGAAATATAAGATTTTTGTAAAGTCCGACCAAAGGTCAAATTTTTGATAACGAGGTCGGATTTTGATTCCGAAAATTGGAACAGCTCCATTACTTCATTTATGACTCGCGTGCAAAATTTGAAGTTAATTCGTATTGATTTAATACGTTTCGGCACAAATTATAGTATTTGGAAATTTCATAACTCAAAATTCGATTCGAGGCGCGATTCATAGTTTCGGCATTGTTTGATGTAATTTGATGCCTCGACTAAGTTCGTATCATGTTTTGGGACTTATTGATATGATTTGACGGGGTCCCGAGGGACTTGGGTGTATTTTTGGTTCATTGGTTGAGAGACTAGTAAAGTTAAGAAATTTGGGAGTTTGGCCATGGTCAATATCGGCTCAAAACGACCCCTTTTCAGTGTTTTGAGTGTGTGAGCAGGTCCGTAGAATTTTTTATGATTCAAATTTATATATGGTTTGTGTTCGGGAGGTTCCGGATGAGTTTCGGGGTGGTTTCGGACCATTTCGGAGAAGTTTGAGTTTGCTGGTTTTTGGTGAGGTACTGTTCATTCGCAATTGCGAACACTGTTCATTGAAGGTTACTGTGCATTCGCAATTGCGATGATTTTTGGATTTTAGTGCAGTTCACAATTGCAAACAATGTATCGCAATTGCGAACACTTTTCATGGGAGGTTACTGTTCATTCGCAAATGAGAAGTTTTTGTCCGCAAATGTGAACCTGGGCAGAAACTTAAGGATTGAAAATCTGTCATTTCTTCATTTTCGATTGGGATTTTTGGAGCTCAGTTTTTGGGAGATTTTGAGGATTTCTTCACGACTTCGACTGGGGTAAGTGTTCTATATCCGAAAGTGATTATATTTCATGAATCTATGCTTATATTCATCGTTTAATTCGAGTTTTAATGGAGAAAATTGGAATTTTTGTAAAACTTTTCAAAAACAAAAATTCAAGATTTGGAGGAAGGTTTGCTATTGGAATTCGATAACATTGGTATGGTTGAATTCGTATCGGAATGGGTATTCGGATTCCGTAAAAATTCTGTCAGGTTCCGAGAGGCGGGCCCCACGTTGACTTTGGTTGACTTTTTAGAATAAAATTTTAAGTCGACGTTTAATTATCCGGAATTCTTTCCAATGAGTTTTAATGAAGTTATACAATTAATTTGGATAGATTTGAGCTGTCCGGAGGTTAATTCAAGCAAGAAGGCGATTTTGGAATATCGGCATAACTTCAAAAAGGTAAGTATCTTGCCTAACCTTGAGTGGGGGAATTACCCCTTAGGCATTGAGTCTTATGTGGAAGTTGTTTGATTGAAAGCCGTGTAGGCAAGGTGACGAATACGTACTCGGGCTTATATGTGCAAAATATATTGGTTTAAAGTCTTAGGAATTTTTATGTATTAAATTGGATAATTGTTGGCATTTAGTAAATCCTTGAATTTGTCATGCCTCATTCCTTGTTTGTGGAGTTTGTATTTTATATGATAATTTGATCTGATTGCCACCTTGATTGTTATATGAATTCCGTATATTTGTTGATTTGATATTTTCTTGAGGTAAGTTTCTTATTGATTTTCCATCTGCAAATAATTAATTAAATAAGTTTAAATTGAGGCGTTAATATAATTATCTAAAATTTGGATTTAAGAACGCGTTGTTCATTGATGAATTACTTTCCAGTTCATGTTTTTGAAATTGGTATTGAGTTATAAAGGCCGTTGTCATGACCCAAAATCCATTAAAGATCGTGATGGCGCCTAACACCACTGTCAGGCAAGCCAACAATAAAGGTTTAACTTAATTATTCATTTCAGTATTTTGAAATCAAATTTTCCTTCAATTAAAGAGTAAAAGATTGAATTCACAGTGTAAATAATAATATTCTTAACAATTTCAATACAGAACAACCCATAATCACCCCAAAACTCGGTGTCACAAGTGCATGAGCATCAACTAGGAATGTAAGATAAAATACAGCATCTGTCTGGAATACAAATTCGGACAGGAGAAATATAAATACTCTGAAGGAGACTCCGCTGGCTATGGGTCGTAATATGGAATGCAGCTCACGTAAGTTCCCACATGCATGCACGCCTCTGCTCTCACAAGGCCACTAGTCACATATGTACCTGCACAAAATGTGCAGCAAGTGTAGTGTGAGTACGTAATCAACGTGCACCCAGTAAGTATTTAGCATAACCCCGGAGGAGTAGTGACGAGGGGTCGACATCGACACTCACTAGTGGTCCAATAACATCAGGTACAGTAAAGAAGTAAGTAAATATGAGGCAGGGTAAATAAATGAGATAAACAAGAATAAATCACGTGGTACAAATCCCCCTCTTTACGAGGAAGTCAAGCTCTCCATTAGAAATTTCCTCCTTAACCAGAGCATATATATATATATATATATATATATATATATATATATATATATATATATATATATATATATATATATATATATATATATATATATATATATATATGTATGTATGTATATAGTGGATCTCATCAGATAGATTGTCATAACTCAAATCGGGAAAACTCATAGATACACTGGCTTCTTGGCAAATATTACGCACGATTCCATGAGGACATGATTTAGGAAATGTCGAGGCGTACAACCCGATCCAAGATAAATATTTAAACTGTGCACTGCCGAGGGTCAAACGACACGAACCATAGATGCATCTATTAAACTGCCGAGGCAAACGGCCCGCTCTCATGAGAGTGTGGCACATAAATCCTGCCGAGGCGATCGGCCTGATCCCATAAGAGTGAATTACATAATCTTGCCGAGGCGAACGGCCCGATCCCATTAGAATAAGAAGCTTTGATGGGTCCTTGACCCTACTCACGAATAAACGTGTGAGTTGTAATTTCTTTAACAAAACCCTTTCAATGAAGTATATATATCGTGGAAACATGTCATAAGAGGAGTAAAGTTATTCGATGACTAATCATGAACTCGTGAAGTCTCTACAATAGCAAGTCTAGTCTCAAGTAGAAAGGTAAAACAGAGGAATTTACTAGGCGAGAGAATGCTCAAATAGTGCAGCTACATCATGATGTGAACCTAAGCCTACCCGGACAATAACATGAATGTAGCTACGTACGGTCTCTCATCACCTCGCACACACGTAGCTCCCCACAATAAGTAGCACACATCAACGTACAACACCTAGGGGTATTTTCCCCCTCACAGAGTTAGATAGGAGACTTACCTCGTCTCAAAGCTTACTTTCCGGTCCAAAATTGTGCTTTAAATCCTCAACTCAGTGCCAACCGATCGAAGCTAGTCAATTATTATATAAAATAGTCAATACATGCTCAAGAGTTCACATCTTAACTAATTAAAGTGATTTTCCAACCCAAATTGAGGAATTCCTAAAATTCACCCCCCGGGGAACGTGCCCGGATTCCGAAAGTTTTCGAAGATAACCACTACCCATAACATCATGAACTCAAATATATGATTTGTTCTCAATTCCATGCCCTAATTTATCGTCCAAATTCGAAAATATAAATTTCTAGGTTTTCTACAAAAATCCCAAATTTTCACTAATTTTCCATGAATTTCCATGTTAAAATCTATATATAATCTAAGTATTTAATTTTCAATAGGTGGGAATCACTTACCTCGACATAGATGATGAAAATCTCCTCTTCAAAAGCTCCAAAAATTGCCCAACCAAGAGAGAAATAAGTGAAAAGGGCTAAATCCTGCTTTTTAAAACATTATGCCCGGCACAGTCGCCCCTTCTTTGCATTCGCGGCCAAAGCCTCGCGTGCGCGATGCCTTCAGGCCCTACTGCTTCTCGTTCGCGAAGGCTAAATGACTCCAGGCCCCAGCTCACTCTCTCTTCTTCGCATTCGCGTAGCCTTGGCCGCGTTCGCGAAGGCCTTCCCAGCTACTGCCTCGCGTTCGCGTCCACTGCCTCGCGTTCGCGAAGGACAAATCCCAATAGCCTCAAAGTTCCTCTTTGCGAACGCATGACTCCCTTCGCGTTCGCGAAGAAGGAAACCAGATACCAGCAACAGCAGTTCCAAAATAACTCAAATTGATCCAAAACCACCCCGAAACACACCTAAGGTCCCCGGGACCCCGTCCAATCACACCAACCAGTCCCATAACATAACACGGACCTGCTTGAGGCCTCAAATCACATCAAACAACATCAAAATCATGAATCTCACCCCAATTCAAGCTTCATGAACTTTGGGACTTCAAACTTCTACATTTGATGCCGAAACATATCAAATCACGTTCGATTGACCTCATATTTTGCACACCAGTCACATTCGACATTACAAACCTACTCCAACTTCCAGAATCGGAATCCGACCCCGATATCAAAAAGTCCGCTCCTGGTCAAAATTCTCAAAAACTTCAAACATCTAACTTTCGCCAAATGACCCCGAAATGACCTACGGACCTCCAAATCCACTTTCGGATGCGCTCCCAATACCAGAATCACCATACGAAGCTTTTCCCAGACTCGGAATGCAAACGGACATTGATAACATTGAAATGCACATCAACGCAAATTTATGAAATTCTTCTAAAATGCCAACTTCCACAATAGGCGCCGAAACGCTTCCGGGTCATCCAAAACTCAATCCGGACATACGCCCAAGTCCAAAATCATCATACGAACCTGTTGGAACCTTCCAATCCCGATTCTGAGGTCGTTTACTCAAAAATCAAACCTTAGCCAACTCTTCCAACTTAAAGCTTCTGGAATTAGGATTTTCTCTCCAAATCAACTCCGAACTTTCCCGAAACTCAATTCCGACCACACGTACAAGTCATAATACCTTAAGTGAAGCTGCTCATGGACTCAAACTACCGAACGACGCGCTAGAGCTTAAAACGATCGGTCGGGTCGTTATATTCTCTCCCACTTAAACATACGTTCGTTCTCGAACGTGCTAAGAATTGCTCTGGAGTTGTCTAAAATCACTGTTTAACACCTCGTGCACCTACCCGTGCTACCACAACCCAGTTGAGCACATTGGCTCGAGCAAATCTGAAGATTCTCCCTTTTATTTAGTCAAATTAGCCTTGGAGCCAAATTCTAACATCTGAAATTCTCTACCAGGTATGTTCCTAACATAAGAACACCATATCAATCACTACACACTGCACCCAACACGATTGTATGCCCTTGCTGAATTCTTACCATGCACCGCGTAATTCATTTTCCCAAGGCAATCTTTCCAAAGCACAACAGCTAAAATTTCCGCTCACCCAAAGCCCGTAGTGTACCTCATGACCAATTAAGCCTTGCTTTAACTCTCGCAATACTGCCACGACAGAGAAGATGTGTAGAACTCATAACCACATGCCGAATCAAAATTTATGGAGTCTCTCCTCCCGACAAGAACCATTACCTCATTCTGGACTGAATAACAATATTTACTCTTTAATATGCTTCATATAAATCCGATCGCACTGATCCCAGATACAATAATCTCGTCTCACCCAGTACAAGTTGCTCAAGCAATAAGCCACCTCAGACACTGCCAAAAGTTCTCATATGATGCCACAATGTGCCAACAAGCTACCAACTCAAATGTGATACATAAGGAAAACGAACTTTGGAAAGATCTACTCAGCCCACGCAACTAATTTAAACAACCAAAAAGATGTTATGAACCTTCCTCAGGAAACGAGAAGCAAAACACACAATAATAGATATGGGAAATTGTACTCAATATCACACTGTTGCGGCGTGCAACCCAATCCACACATGATACCGTTGCGTTGTACAACCTGATCCAACCATGATCCCTGTGGCGGCGTGCCACCCAATCCAAACAACATATCCATGGCGGCGGGCCACCCGATCCACACATAATAATCTAAAGAAAATACACATCGAGTCGTAACATTTATACTCATGAAATTCCCGAAGATCGGCCATAAGCACGCCAAGTGCATAATACAAACCCTAGGGAGACGGGTAGCGTCACGCGCTATAAAACTCAAGCACAACTAAGGTGCAATAAATGACCTGTATCTCGAGAGCCATCCTGCTCTCACAACACTACAAATTACACGGGATCTCAACACGAGTGCGAATAATCAAACCGCCTCACAACCTACAGGGCACAATAGAGATTACACGGAATGACTAACGACAGAAATAATATCCAAGACCCGAAGATTCCTCCGTAAACAACGCTAAGCTAAAATGAACACATACGGCCTGATATAGAGCCCATTTTTACCTTTAGATCCATCCACGGACCTCAAGCCGATTCTGACCGTACCGTACTAGGCTAATAACCCCTCAAGGATCCACACTAACCCTTTTTCCCATGACACACAAGAACAGTCATCAATCCAGAAGAAACATCTACAATTCGCAACCGAATGAATAGAGTGCCTTCCGGGCCTAAACTCTCACATTAGCGATAGCACCGTAATCTCCACACTTGATTTCAATCTTTAATCAATCAAGTGACTACATGTCACCCTTATATAATCTTCCCGTGGGATACGCTCCTACGAACTTCCGCACCAAGTAACAAAATTTGCACATCCATACTGTCGACCATACAATGTCGTAAAGCAAATCAGGAATCCGCAAATCAGTACACAAAGCCCCTTACATAGGACCCCGATCTCAAGTGACGCTAAAGACAATACCATCTTACTCTAAATATCTTAATTCTTTCCTGCTCATCCAAGCTCATAATTTTCTTGTCAACACCGAACCGCAACCTTGATCCTCAGCTTCCAATTTCCCATGCCGCTCTCTGTTCCTAACATGCCATTATGTGAGAGTACCAGAATTCCATAATAACCCTTGATCCACTAATAGAATAAACACTTCATCATATAGAAACCTTTTACTTAGCTCATTTTATAAGAACCAATGCAACAAGCAACTAGATTCTCAAACCGCAAGAAATACAACCCCAAGTAGTGGTCTAAACCACCATGACCCTTCTGGGATCCATCTACACATAACAGGCCATAACAACTTGAATGCCTCCAAGTAAAATCAATTACGGTGGCCGTCAAGCCTCGCACGTGCCGCCACAACCACCAGTATAACTTAACATGTTGAAGGAACTGATCGTTGCCACATCACGCCGATTCAACCATTGCTAACTGATCTGACTTCTCCTAGTTTACTCCGGACTTGCCTTAGGAATAATAATAGCTCTATTCAAAACATGACGAACCCAATTCGCACTCATCCGGAAGGACCCTATTTCCCGAGACCACGTTGTCTCAAAACCTACAAACCATCTCATACCCTCCTTGTGTGCACATTTACGTCTTCAACTGGTACACCCATTCTGATATTTTCTTTATGAATCCGAAATGATTTTCTTCCATTCCTCCAATGCTACACCGCAGGTCGAAGATAACATAGAATACTCCAAGCCCCTTTTTCTAATCCGCTACAAAACCTCGGTACTTAACCATACTACGGACTCGAAATCCTTAGACACCGCACTTTAACATTTTGAATCCACTAGGACCGTTGCTGAGAGTCACCCACTCTGACTTGGTCCCGATTATAATAAACTCCAAGGCTCTGCTAGCACATGAATCACTCTCTCAAAGAAGCACCCGGCCGAATCACTTTCCTCGCACATCACATCTATACGAAGCATAAATTCTGAGTCTTCCCTAAGCTTGAACATAAATCGATAAGGCCAATTGTAGCACACACATTCCTCAAATCCTTTGCTCAAATCACCACTGATGTTCTCTTTTCTTAGTTGTAATAACCCACCAATATACCGATAACCAGTAACCTCACAAGTAGACAACCATGCAATCCAATCGTAGGCGGTGGGGCTCTCCCACTTAGCTTGAAGCTACCATTACATGACCTTTGAACCTACCAAGATTCCCTCTTCCTCACTGACATGACCTTGCGCAGTCGACCCGCCAAATTCCTTGAAATATTCTTGTTAACCATTTCATAAATGCTCTGAATCCCTAGCCATATTCACATGTTCGACCTCTTACCAGGTAGTCAGTAGAATGTTTCGCAGAAGCTTCGTCAACACCACGCAACCGCTAACCTACTCACAGGAGATAACCCACCTGTGGAAATTTCTATGTCGACATCTTCCAACGACGCTTCTCTGGGTACAATTGCTATGAAATCAATAAACCATTCTGAGCCCGTGCTCCTCCACCAGCTATGAAAGTCCGTTCACTCCCCATTGACATCAACTACAGGTGCGACAATACATTCTAATCCGAAGTCATGTTGCATCCCTCTTCATATCAAGCAACTCCTTCCTGTCGTATCCAATCTTCCTCAGTATAGCAGCCAATATTCCAAATTAGTCCGTAGACCCAGTCACAGTCCACCATAAATTCCAAATCTCTCTAAACTTTCCCCAAGGCGTGCAGTTATCCAACCACAAAACTCATATGATACTCTACCACTATCCCACTTTGGTCAACCCTCTCCTTTAAGCAACTATCCGACTCCTGTTTCTTACATCTGGACTTCTAGAAATTTAACCACCGCAAGACGCCTCCCACATGTCCTTCCTCATCCTTCGTTGCCCAGTTGTTGCCTTAAATAAAAAATCCATGTCCGTAGCACTAGATCAATAAATCGCTACCAACTTTAAACCTCCCCGAAGATCATCTTTCTCGAGCCATCAACACTAGGAACACCGATTCTATTCTGAACCACTGCACACCGCAATTTCTGACACCCGCTTCCCCGGCACCATTTCACAATACCCCGCCCCAAAAGTGAATTGAAGAAAACCATAATACCGACGAACTTAGTACATTCAACAAGGACAACGGCACCACATCACAGATGAAACTTCCACCACACTCGAAAATACCAAGTCTCGTTACTCCGTCAACCCAAATCTGAGAATTCTTAGTCTGATTGCCTTTCCTCTACCGGAAATAAAATACTAAATCTCTAAATCATGCACTGAGTAAAAACCCCTTTCAGGTCATTCATTGAATCAACGCCTAGACAAGCATCCTGCCATTACATCATTACTGAGCGATAACAACTTACGAACATCATGGCAACCTGCGTATAGCCTTAAAATCATCAGAAATACAGCTACTGAGTCGAAATGACAGAACACCCTTCCACAAGAAGACAATAATAACTTGCTCGAATGCGCAGGGAGACACATCCTGTACCACCTCTGCAGTACCATTAAAATTCTTCGATTCCCAATTGATAACCAGCGTTTCACGCCGCATAAGATTGAATAGGAAAGAAATGAAGGCATAAGCCTCAAAGGAATCAAATCACACGATGAGGAATCAAGAAGGGAAGTGCTCCTAACAGTCCTGTAGCCTCTCAAAGATAGGTACGGACGTCTCCATACCGATCTGCAAGACTCTACTAGACTTGCTCATGACTCGTGAGACCTAAGTGAACCTAGTGTTCTGATACCATGTTGTCATGGCCCAAAATCTATTAAAGGTCGTGATAGCGCCTAACACCATTGTCAGGCAAGCCAACAATAAAAGTTTAACTTAATTATTCATTTTAGTATTTTGATATCGAATTTTCCTTCAATTAAAGAGTAAAAGATGGAATTCACAGTGTAAATAATAATATTCTTAACAATTTCAATACAGAACAACCCATAATAAACCCAAAACCCGGTGTCACAAGTGCATAAGCATCAACTAGGAATGTAAGATAAAATACAGCATCTGTCCGGAATACAAATTCGTACAGGAGAAATATAAATACTCTGAAGGAGACTCTGTCGGCTACAAGTCGTAATATGGAATGCAGCTCACGTAAGTCCCCACATGTATACACGCCTCTGCTCTCACAAGGCCACAAGTCAGATATGTACCTGCACAAAATGTGCAGCAAGTGTAGTATGAGTACGTAATCAACGTGTACCCAGTAAGTATCTAGCCAAACCCCGGAGGAGTAGTGAGGAGGGGTCTACATCGACACTCACTAGTGGTCCAATAACATCAGGTACAGTAAAGAGGTAAGTAAATATGAGGAAGAGTAAATAAATAAGATAAACAAGAATAAATCACGTGGTACAAATCCCCCTCTTTAAGAGGAACTCAAGCTTCCCATTAGAAATTAACTCCTTAACCGGAGCATATATATAGATATAGTTGATCTCATCAGATAAATAGTCATAACTCAAATCGGGAAAACTCACAGATACACTGGCTTCTTAACAAATATTACGCACGATTCCATGAGGACATGATTTAGGAAATGCCAAGGCGTACAGCCCGATCCAACATAAATATTTAAATTGTGCACTGCCGAGGGTTGAACGGCACAAACCATAGATGCATCTATTAAATTGCCGAGGTGAAGGGCCCGCTCCCATGAGAGTATGGTACATATATCCTGCTGAGGCGATCGGCCTGATCCCATAAGAGTGAAATACATAATCCTGTCGAGGCAAACGGCCTGATCCCATTAGAATAAGAAGCTTTGACGGGTCCTTGACCCCGCTCACGAATAAATGTGTGAGTTGTAATTTCTTTAACAAAAACATTTCAATGAAGTATATATATCGCGGAAACATGCTGTAAGAGGAGTAAAGTTATTCGGTGACTAATCATGAACTCGTGAAGTC
The DNA here is from genome assembly GCF_000715075.1 of Nicotiana tabacum. Classification (NCBI taxonomy): domain Eukaryota; kingdom Viridiplantae; phylum Streptophyta; class Magnoliopsida; order Solanales; family Solanaceae; genus Nicotiana; species Nicotiana tabacum. The sequence goes on along the minus strand of NC_134081.1, from coordinate 105,524,033 downwards.
TCTACAATAGCAAGTATAGTCTCAAGTAGAAATGTAAAACAGAGGAATTTACTAGGCGAGAGAATGCTCAAATAGTGCAGCTACATCATGATGTGAACCTAAGCCTACCTAGAAAATAACATGAATGTAGCTACGTATGAGCTCTCGTCACCTCGCGCGTACGTACGTAGCCCCCCACAACAAGTAGCACACATCAACATACAACACCTAGGGGTATTTTACCCCTCACAGAGTTAGACAGGAGACATACCTCGTCTCAAAGCTTACTTTTCGGTCCAAAATTATGCTTTAAATCCTCAACTCTGTGCTAAACGATCGAAGCTATTCAATTGTTATATAAAATAGTCAATACATGCTTAAGAGTTCACATCTTAGCTAATTAAAGTGATTTTCCTACACAAATTGAGGAATTCCTAAAATTCACCCTCGGGGCCACGTGCCCGGATTCCCGAAATTTTTGAAGATAACCACTACCCATAACATCATGAACTTAAATATATGATTTGTTCTCAATTACATGCCCTAATTCATGGTCCAAATCCGAAAATATAAATTTCTATGTTTTCTACCAAAATTACAAATTTTCACTAATTTTTCATGAATTTCCATGTTAAAATCTATAAATAATCCAAGTATTTAACTTGAAATAGGTGGGAATCACTTACCTTGAAATAGATGATGAAAATCTCCTCTTCAAAAGCTCCAAAAATCGCCAAACCAAGAGAGAAATGACTGAAATGGGCTAAATCCCGCTTTTTAAAATATTCTGCCCAGCACAGTCGCCCCTTCTTCGCGTTCGCGACCAAAGCTTCGCATTCGCAATGCCTTCAGGCCCTACTGCTTCGCGTTCGCGGTTGTAGCTTGGCGTTCGCGAAGGCTAAATGACTCCAGGCCCCCGCTCCCTCTCTCTTCTTCCCAGCTACTGCCTCGCGTTCACGTCCACTGCCTCGCATTCGCGAAGGCCAAATCCCAGCAGCCTCAAAGTTCCTCTTCGCGAACGCTGACTTCCTTCGCGTTCGTGAAGAAGGAAACCAGATACCAGCAACAACAGTTCCAAAACAACTCAAATTGATCTGAAACCACCCCGAAACACACCTGAGGTCCCCAGGACCCCGTCCAATCACAAACCAGTCCCATAGCATAACACAGACCTGCTCGAGGCTTCAAATCACATCAAGCAACATCAAAATCATGAATCAAACCCCAATTCAAGCTTTATGAACTTTGGTACTTCAAACTTCTACATTCGATGCCGAAACCTATCAAAACACGTCTGATTGACCTCAAAGTTTGCACACCAGTCACATTCGACATTACGGACCTACTCCAACTTCTGGAATCGGAATCCAACCTCGATATCAAAAAGTTCGCTCCCGGTCAAACTTCTCAAAAATCTTTAAACTTCTAACTTTCGCCAGATGACCCCGAAATGACCTACGGACCTCCAAATACGCTTACGTACGCGTTCCCAATACTAGAATCACCATACGGAGCTATTACTAGACTCAGAATCCCAAACGGACATTGATAACATTGAAATGCACCTCAAGTCAAATTTATGAAATTCTTCCAAAATGCCAACTTCCACAATAGGCGCCGAAACGCTCCCGGGTCATCCAAAACCCGATCCGGACATACGCCCAAGTCCAAAATCATTATACAAACCTGTTGGAACCTTACAATCCCGATTCCTAGGTCGTTTACTTAAAAATCAAACCTTAGCCAACTCTTCCAACTTAAAGCTTCATGAATTAGGATTTTCTCTCCAAATCAACTCCGAACTTTCCCGAAACTAAATTCTGATCACACGTACAAGTCATAATACCTTAAGTGAAGCTACTCATGGCCTCAAACCGCCGAACGACGTGCTAGAGCTCAAAACAACCAGTCGGATCGTTACAGTCGTAAATCATATTGAGGCAAAGTGTTAAATTTTGAAATATTATTCTGTTGAGTTGTTCACTCCCGTATTTTTTTGTTAAGATTTTGTGCACATTATGGTCGAGCCATGGGCACCTTATTGTGAAAATTAATGTACTATTAATTTGTTTGTGGCAAGTTGTATTATTTTAGCACTTGATGTGCAATATGTGATATGTTGTAATATTTGAGCACTTGAGGTGCAATTTATGAGATGTTGTGATATTGGCACGTGATATTGTTGGGAGGTTTGTTCGGTTGTTTGCACAAGGTTTCTGTTGTGCTATTGTTACTATTGATATATGCACATGCGGCGTGACAAGTCAGGCTATATATATATATATATATATGGGGGGTTTGCGTATGTGGAAAGACAAGGCGGGCATTTATTTTATTATTGCGCACGTGGCGAGACAAGGTAGGCTATGTCGGGGATTGATTTGCGATTACTTGTGATGGCCTGGGGGCATTATTGTTGTTGATATTTATGATTTGGGACTACGAGGCGATACCTCGGGAGTGCCCTTTTGTTGATATTTCTCTATGGCTACACTTGCCTTTAGTTATTTTATTTTTCCGTGATATGTAAATTCGTGTGCTCTTCCATGATGTATTATTTGATTTTATTATGTTTTTGTATTCTTTGTTGTATTGTGTTGGCTTTGGATCTTCGTACGAGACTTGGAGGATTTGTGTTTCTGGTTTTTTTTACTAGTTTTCGAGGTTTGAGTTGTTTTGAATAAAAGAAATTGCTATTATATTTTAATTTAATAAATTTTTACATCCAAATCAGTAATTATAGGTGCTTCATTTTAATTAAAATGTCATTATATTATTATGTCTTTTGCCTTGTGAACTGTCTGTGCATTGTGATATGAAACGTGGGCACGAGGTACCGCGAGTAAATGATGATAATATTGGCATGTGAGTTGTCTGTGCGGTTGTGATAGAGATATGGGCATGAGGTGCCGTGGAAATATGAAAGTGGGTTGAGACCCGTAATTTTTATGATTTTGAAAGTGCCACATGGTGACTTTTACTTGAAAGGATTATATTCAAAAGATTTTATTTGAAAGAATTATATTCGTAAGATGTTTATTTGAAAGGATTATATTCTAAAGATTTCTATTCGAAAAACTTGTAGATAAAAGGTATATATTTTGAAGGATTTGATTAATTGGTTGTGCTTGTGTCCATTATTCGTTTGGGCAATATTTATGTTCTTGTTGCTTTGTTGTTTATATCACCAGTTGATTATTGTTGTTATCACTGCTATCTGTTTTCTATTATCTTTGTATGTCGTATTGCACATGTTATTTGACTAGTGAGTGTCTTGACTGTACCTCGTCACTACTCCATCGAGGTTAGTCTTGATACTTACTGGGTACCGACTGTGGTGTACTCATACTACACTTCCGAACATTTTTGTGCAGAGCCAGGTATTGGAGATATCAAACTCGGTAGAGTTTGTGTGTTGATCGCAAGGATTCCAGGTAGAGCTGCTCGGTCATCGCAGTCCCTTGGAGTCTTTCCATTTTTATTGTACTGTCACTCTTATTAGAACAGTATTGTTTACTCAATCTTTGAGATCTTTGCATGTAATCAGTTCGAGTTCGTGATTCAGTACTACCAGTCTTGGGAGGGTTTTATAATCTTTTCCGCTGTTGGTTTTGACACTTGTATTGAATTCAAAAAAAAATTGATTTGAATTGTTATTAAAATCGGTTTACCTAGTCTTAGAGACTAAGTGCCATCACAACGCCTGTGGTGGAATTTTGGGTCGTGACAAGTTAGTATCAGAGCTCTAGGTTCATAGGTTCTACGAGTCACAAACGAGTCTAGTAGAGTCTTGCGGATTGGTACGGAGACGCCTGTACTTATCTTCGATAGGCTATAGAACTGTTAGGAAATTTCCACTTCTTTCATTCCTGTCGTGCGGAATTTGTTAAATTTGGAATTTGAGAGTTTGTATCTCTATTCTCTCATAAATGGTGAGGACATGTGCTACCGGGTCAGCTGAGCAGGCACCCGCGCATTCTGCTAGGGCCGCAAGAGTCCGGGGCTAAGGTAGAGGCCGAGAAAGGGCACGTGCCGTAACTAGAGCACCTATCAGAGCAGCAGTTGAGGAGCTGCCAGTAGCTCCAGTTGGGGGACAGGTACCAGAAGCACCTATTGTTACCCCCGGACTTCAAGAGACTTTAGCACAGTTCTTGAATATGTTTGGTACGTTAACTTAGGCGGGATTGATCTTTGTTGCACAAAATATTTCACAGATTGGAGGAGTAACTCAGACTCCTACCGCCCATATTCCATAGAAACGAGTTCATATTGGTCAGGTTCTAAGTGTAGTACCGGTATAACCTGTTATTCCGGTTCAGCCTGAGGTCAGGCCAGAGGCATTAGAAGAAGAACAAAAGAGACTAGAGAGATTTAAGAGGTATAGTCCACCTACTTTTAGTGGCACATCTACTGAGGATGCTCAAGGATTTCTATAAAAGTGTCACAGTATTCTCCGCACCACGGGTATTGTGGAAGTGAGCGGAGTTGCCTTTTCCACATTTCAGCTGTCAGGAGCAGCGTATCAGTGGTGGAATGTCTATGAAGAAGGTAGACCAGCCGATGCAATACCACCTACTTGGGCTCAGTTTTCAGATATTTTTTTGAAAGAGTTTGTTCCCCAGACTCTTTGAGATGCGTGGCGCATAGAGTTTGAACGATTGTGTTAGGGCACTATGACGGTGTCAAAATATGCTATCAGGTTCAGTGAGTTAGCCCGATATGCACCTATCTTGGTACCTACAGTCAAAGAGCGGGTTCGCAGATTCATTGAGGGGCTCGATTATGATCTTAAAATATGCATGGCTCGAGAGTTGCAAACTGATACTCCATTTCAGCAAGTAGTGGAGATTGCGAGGAGGATTGAGGGTGTTCTAGGTGAGGAAAGAGAGTCTAAGGAGGCCAAAAGTCTCAAAACTATGGAGGGTTCAGTGGATTTTACTCCTCAGCTATGACCCATTATGGCAGAGGCTCGAACAGTCGGCCAGCTCAGTCCAGCTCCAGTAAGTTCTTATAGTGCACCACCGACACGAAATTCTTACAATGGTTATTTCAGTTATCCAGCACAGACTCAGTACGAGTAGTCGCGACCTCAGAGGGGTTGTTATGAGTGTGGTGATACTAGGCACATCATGAGATATTGTCTCAGACTTGGGAGGGGTGGATTTTATGAGAACACTCAGGCTACGGGCCCCATTGCAGTTACTACCCCACGTGCACAGCCAGTTAAGGGTGGAGGACAGGCTGGTAGAGGGCGCCCTAGAAGGGGAGGCCCAGCCCGTTGATATATTTTCTATGGTGTGGTTGAGGACACTATAGGAGATGGTGTCATTACAGGTATGATCCTGATTTGTTATAAAAGGATATATTTCCTTAATTTGATTTGGTTCTGAATATTGAGGTGAGTCCTCCTATTATGCTCCGCTTATGGGTGAGCTTCGTAATTTTGTGACCCACTTATATGTTTATCCCTGTTGGGCGATTCGATGATGTTGCCCCGTGTCTATCATTTTTATTTTGTACACTATTGAGGACTATAAGTCCAAAAGTGACTTTCTATTACTCTCTACAGTGGGTTTCGATGTGATTTCGTAATAATTGAATTCAATTTTATGAATTATATGCCCTACCGGTATGGGGGTTCATTATGTATTATGAAAATTATTTAAGGAATATATTAAAAAGAAGAAAGAAAGTAAATGGAAAATTTCAGTTGGCATAATGCGCAAAATACTTGTGATTCGGAGTTGAGGACGAGATCCTCGCATTTTTTTATATGATGTGAATTATCAGAACTGGGCTACAAGTCGCGATGGAAGTTATATAAGGACGAGGTCCTTGTGGTGAAAAACTTATGAGTTTATATTCTCCCTTTGTGAAATTAAAATTGTATTATAGTATTAATAGGGAGTCATGCCTGCTAGGCTTATTTGATAATTCGTTTATATGTTTCTGTGCATATTTAGTCATATTCGTGTTGTTAACATTGAGTGTTAGCCTATAAGGCGAGTGTCCAGGTAGCGTTAAATGCGACTCGTTAATTCGGGTAAATAATTATGAGGTCTTCATGCCTCGCGTATTGCTGTCAATGTTACGAAAAGTTGAAATGAGATTTTGGTTAATATGAGATTAATTGAGGATGCTGGAATTGAATTATGAAAAACTATTATGATTAGAGATGTGGTTATGGACATATGTATAATGTGTGCGTAGGTACGAGTTTCTATAGCCTGGTGAAACCAATACCATGTGTTAATATAGAAAATAAGGCCTTTTGAAAATGTTTGGAGTGTAAAGAATTGGTTTTAAAGTGTATAAATGTGGATCAAAGAAGTAATCTCAACAGAGATGGTATTATCGGACCCCTGTTAAATTTATGGTGACGTAGAATCACCCGCGAGTATGTGTGCAGTAAATACATTCAGTAAATTAAGTTCTCAGAAAGATTCTTGGCACGTTCGAGGACGAACGTATGTTTAAGAAGGGGAGAATGTAACGACCTGACTTATCGTTTTAAGAATTAACGCCCCGTTCAGCGACTTAAGGTCTCGAGAAGCTTCGTAATATGTATTATGACCCACGTGTGTGGTCGAGTTTGGTTTCCGGAAGATTGAGAATTTAATTTAAAGAACAATTCTCATTTTTTTGAAGCTTAAATGGAAAAGGTTGAACAGAGAGTTGACTTTTGAGAAAACGACCCCAGAATAGAATTTTGATAATGTCAATAGTTTCGTATGGTGATTTCGGACTTAGGCATGTGTCTGGATTTGGATTTGGAAGTTCGTAGGTCAATTCGACGCATTTCGGCGAAAGTTGGAAATATAAGATTTTTCGAAATTTTGACCAAAGGTCGAATTTTTGATAACGAGGTTGGATTTTGATTCCGTAAATTGGAACAACTCCATTACGTCATTTATGACTCGCGTGCAAAATTTGAAGTAATTCCTGATTGATTTAATACATTTCGGCGTAAATTATAGAATTTGGAAATTTCATAATTCATAATTCGATTTGAGGCGCGATTATTAGTTTCGGCATTGTTTGATGTGATTTGAGGCCTCGGCTAAGTTTGTATCATATTTTGGGACTTGTTGGTATGATTTGACGGGGTACCGAGGGGCTTGGGTGTATTTTTGGATCATTGGTTGAGAAACTAGTAAAGTTAAGAAATTTGGGAGTTTGACCATGGTCAATATCGGGTCAAGACGACCTCTTTTCAGTGTATTGAGTGCGCGAGCAGGTCCGTAGCGTGTTTTATGATTCAAATTCATATATGGTTTGTGTCCGGGAGGTTCCGGATGAGTTTCGAGGTGGTTTCGGATCATTTCGAAGAAGTTTGAGTTTGCTGCTTTCTGGTGAGGTACTGTTCATTCGCAATTGCGAACAATTTATCGCAATTGCGATGATTTTTGGATTTTAGTGCAGTTTGCAATTGCGAACAATGTATCGCAATTGCGAACACTATTCATGGGAGGTTACTGTTCATTCGCAAATGCAAAGTTTTTATCCGCAAAGGCAAACCTGGGCAGAAACTTAAGGATTGAAAATCTGTCATTTCTTTATTTTCGATTGGGATTTTTGGAGCTCGATTTTTGGGCGATTTTGAGGATTGCTTCACGACTTCGAATTGGGTAAGTTTTCTATATCCAAAGGTGATTATATTTCATGAATCTATGGTTATATCTATCATTTAATTCGAGTTTTAATGGAGGAAATTGGAATTTTTGTAAAACTTTTCAAAAACGAAAATTCAAGATTTTGAGGACGATTTGTTATTGGAATTCAACAAAATTGGTATGGTTGAATTCGTATCGGAATGGGTGTTCAGATTTCGTAAAAATTCTATCAGGTTCCGAGAGGCGGGCCCCGCGTTGATGTCACGACCCGAAATTCCCACTTTCGGGACCGTGATGGCGCCTAACATTTCACTTGCTAGGCAAGCCAGTGTTAGAGGATTCTTTAAACCAATTTTAGTCAATTTCAATAACATAATCAATTAAACTAAATAGAAGCTAAAACTGAAATGCGGAATAACATAAAGCCCAAAATATCTGATACAATTCGGATCTGGAGTCACAACTCATGAGCTTCTAAGATTTTCTATAAACAGAGTCTGAAAGAAATACAACTGTCTTGAATGAAAAGAAACAGTAAAATAGGGGAGATAGAAGGGGACTCCAAGGTCTGCGGACGCCAGCAGATCTACCTTGAGTCTCCAATAAGCAAGTCCAAGCTGCTAAGCCTCACGATCTGCTAGGACCGGTACCAAAATCTGCACAAGAAGTGCAGAGTGTAGTATGAGTACAACCGATCCCATGTACTCGTAAGTGTCGAGCCTAACCTAGACGAAGTAGTGACAAGTTATTTTCTTGTATATGTAAAAGAAAACAACGATAACAGCTAAACATGTACTATTGGGAAGGGGACATGCTAAAGGGGCACAAGACATAAGAGATACAGCGGAAATGATAACCAGAACAGTCAACATGCTTTTAACCAGTGAAAATAACTAAACACAATGAAGAAAATTGCACGACATCACCCTTCGTGCTTTTACTCTCAACCTCATAATGAATATCAATAGATACGGCACGGCATCACCCTTCGTGTATTAACTCTCATAACATGGCACGGCATTACCCTTCGTGCATTAACACTCACAATATGGCACGGCATCACCCTTCGTGCATTAACACTCACAATATGGCACAGCATCACCCTTCGTGCATTAACACTCACAATATGGCACGGCATCACCCTTCGTGCATTAACACTCACAATATGGCACGGCATCACCCTTCGTGCATTAACACTCTCCCTTACCACATAACAATGAACAAGTAATAGCAGGGAGATAGAATCAACAAGAACAAGCCTTACTTCAACAATGGTTCCACAATACCAATCTCAACTTTGGAATCAATACTCAATTATCACAAAAGCTCGTAAACACGATAAGGACGATCAATTTAGTAAGTAACTAGTCTAAGCATGGATAACAAGATCAAAGTAAGCAATAAACTACAAGGAACAAGTCCCCACCCGCATGCTTTAACCTGACAACAATGCATAAGTACTTGTCACCTCATATACACATTGTACCCAACATCTAAACATGTAGCAAAATAGACAAACAAGTCTGAATCCCTTAAGTCAAGGTTAACCACGACACTTACCTCGCTCCAAAGGTCCACTCAAAGCTCAATCACAGCTTTTCCTTTCAAAAAAGCCTACAAACCAATAGAATCTAGCAAATTACCAACCAAATGATTCAAATTAAGTCTTAGGAACTACCCACGATTGCAAAGGATTCAATTTAAGTCATTATTAAAAAGGTCAACAAAAGTCAACTTCCGGGCCCGCTTGGTCCAAACTCAAAATTCGGACCAAAACCCGATTACCCATTCACCCCCCAGCCCGGTTATGTAATTTGTTTGGAATCCGACCTCAATGTGAGGTCTAAATCCCCATTTTGCCAAAATCCCTAATTCTACCCAAACCCCCAATTTCCACCATGAAAACACTAGATTTTAGGTTGAAATCTAAGGAAATGTAGTGAAAGATTGAAAGAAAATGGATTAGAATCATTTACCAATGATTTGGGGAAGAAGAGTTCTTTGGAAAATTGCCTCTAGGGTATTCTTGTTTTGAAAATTTGAAGAATGAACAAAAATCCCGTCTAAATCCTATTTTGATCAGTTGCAGATGTCGCATTTGCGACCTGGGGTTCGCAAATGCGATACCCGCAAATGCGAAGAAACAGTCGCAAAAGCAAAGTCCATCCCATCTCTGCTTTCATCGTATTTGCGATGAATGGTTCGCAAATGCGAACTATGATCTTCCACAAATGCGACCGTTTGATCGCAATTGCTATCCTGTACTCCCCCCTGACCCACTTCGCAACTGTGAAGCTTTGTTCGTAATTGCGAACTTGACGTGCTCTAGCTACTCTTCGCAAATGCGATGAGTTGCTTGCAAATGCGAACCCATCAGAGGTCGCAAATGCGAAGCCTGACATCGCAAATGCGAAGCCTGACCTCGCAAATGCGAGATCAGAGGCCTGCACCATAACTGAAATATATCAGCAATATTTCTAAGTCCAATTTCACTTCGTAGCCTATCTGAAACTCCCGAGCCCTTAGGGCTCTAAACCAATTGTGCATACAAGTCTAAAACCATTATACGAACTCTTTCGCGTGATCAAATCGCCAAAATAACACCTAGAACTAGGAATTTAGCATCAAATCAAAGGAAATTTTCAAGAAAACTCATGAACTTCTAATTTCGCAATCGGACGTCCGAAGCACGTCAAACCAACTCTATTTCTCACCAAATTTGACAGACAAGTCATAAATATAGCATTGGACCTATACCGCATTCCGGAACCAAAATACGGACCCGGTATCCAAAAAGTCAAACATTGGTAAAGTATTTCAAAGTCATTAAGCCTTTAACTTTCAAATTTCAACAAAGTGCGATAACTCGGGCTAGGGACTTCGGAATTCGATTCCGGGCATACGTCCAAGTCCCAAATAATGATACGGACCAACTGGCGCCGTCAAAATACGAATTCGGGTCCGTTTGCTCAAAACATTGATTGAAGTCAACTCATATAGATTTTAAGGCAAAAATTTTATATTTTCTCAGGTTTTAACATAAAAGGTTTTCGGAAAAACACCCGGACTGTGCACGCAAATCGAGAAAGGCTAGAATGAGGTATTTAAGGCTTCAAAGCGCAGAATTAGGTTCTAAAACAGAAGATGACCTATCGGGTCATCACATTCTCCACTACTAAAACAACCGTTCATCCTCGAACGGACATAGAAAAGTAACTGGGCTGGTGAAAAGGTGGGGATATCTACTCCTAATGTCCGACTAGGACTCCTAAGTAGCTACCTCGATGGGCTGACCTCTCCACTGCACTCTGACTTAAGGATAACTCTTCGACCTCAACTAACGAACCTGCTAGGCTAAAATAGCCATCGGCTCCTCCTCGTAAGTCAAATCCTTGTCCAACTGGACAGAGCTGAAATCCAGCATATGGGACGGATCACCGTGAAATTTTCGGAGCATGGACACATGGAACACCGGATGAACTGCTGATAAACCCGGTGGCAACGCAAGCATGTAATCCACCTCTCCCACTCTCTCAAGAATCACAAAAGGCCCGATATACCTAGGGCTCAACTTGCCCTTCTTTCCAAACCTCATCACACCCTTCATGGGTGATACCCGGAGCAACACTCTCTCTTCGACCATGAATGCAACATCACAAACTCTACGGTCGGCATAACTCTTCTGCCTGGACTGAGCTGTGCGAAGTCGATCCTGAATAATCTTGACCTTATCTAAGGCATCATGTACTAAATCTGTACCCAACAACCGAGCCTCCCCCGACTCGAACCATCCAACTGGCAATCGGCACTGCCTACCGTATAATGCCTCATAAAGAACCATCTGAATGCTTGACTGGTAGCTGTTGTTGTAGGCAAACTCTGCGAGCTGCAAGAACTGATCCCACGAACCTCCGAAGTCTATAACACAAGTGCAGAGCATATCCTCCAATATCTGAATAGTGCGCTCAAACTGTCCATCCGTCTGAGGATGAAATGTTGTGCTCAGCTCCACCTGCGTGCCCAACTCATGTTGTACTGCCCTCCAAAAGTGCGAGGTGAACTGCGTACCTCGATCAGAAATGACAGACATGGGCACACCGTAAAGACGTACGATCTCGCGGATGTAAATCTCTACCAACCGCTCTGAAGAATAGGTAACTACCACAGGAATGGAGTGCGCTGACTTGGTCAGCTTGTCCACAATGACCCAAACTGCATCTAACTTCCTCTGAGTCCGTGGGCATCCAAAAATGAAATCCATAGTGATACGCTCCCACTTCCACTCAGGAATCTCTAACTTCTAAAGAAAACCACCAGGTTTTTGATGCTCACACTTAACCTGCTGACAATTTAGACACCGAGCTACTTATGCATCTATGTCCTTCTTCATTCTCCTCCACCAATAATGCTGCCGCAAGTCGTGATGTATCTTGGCGGCGCCCGGATGAATAGAATATCAAGAACTGTGGGCCTCCTCAAGAATCAACTCACGAAGTCCATCCACATTAGGCACACAAACACGGCCTTGTATCCTCAAAACTCCATTATCTCCAACAGTAACCTGCTTGGCACCACCGAGCCACACTATGTCCTTAAGGACAAGCAAATGAGGGTCGTCATACTACTACTCCCTGATGCGCTCAAACAAGGAAGACCGAGTGACTGTACAAGCTAGGACACGGCTGGCCTCCGAAATATCTAGCCTCACAAACTGATTGGCCAAAGACTGAACATCTGATGCAAGCGGTCTCTCACCCACTAGAATGTACGCAAGGTTGCCCATACTCGTTGCCTTTCTACTCAAAGCGTCGGCCACCACATTGGCCTTCCCGGGATGATACAAGATGGTGATATCATAGTCTTTCAATAGCTCCAACCACCTCCTCTGTCTCAAATTGAGATCCTTTTTCTTGTAAAAATTACTGTAGGCTCTGATGATCCGTGAAAACCTCACACGACACACCGTAAAGATAGTGCCTCCAAATCTTCAGCGCATGAACAATGGCTGCCAACTCTAAGTCATGGATAGGGTAATTCTTCTCATGAACCATCAACTGTCGTGACGCGTATGCAATCACCATGCCATCCTGCATAAATACCGCACCGAGCCCAACACGAGATGCATCACAATATACCGTATAAGATCCTGAACTTGTGGGCAACACCAACACCGGCGTTGTAATCAAAGCAGTCTTGAGCTTCTGAAAGCTCGCTTCACACTCGTCTAACCATCTGAACGGGGCACCCTTCTGGGTCAACCTGGTCAACGGGGCTGATATAGATGAGAACCCATCCACAAACCGACGGTAATAACCCGCCAATCCCAAGAAACTCTGGATATCCGTGGCTGAAGTGGGTCTAGGCCAGTTCTGAATTGCCTCAATCTTCTTAGGGTCTACCTGAATGCCCTCTGCTGACACAAAGTGCCCCAAGAAAGCGATCGAATCCAACCAAAACTTGCACTTTGAAAACTTAGCATATAATTGGCTGTCTCTCAGAGTCTGAAGTACAATCCGAAGAAGTTGTTCATGCTCCTCTCGACTGCGGGAGTAGATCAAGATATCATCAATAAACACAATCACAAAGGAGTCCAAATAAGGCTTGAACACTCGGTTCATCAGATCCATAAATGTTGTTGGGGCATTTGTCAACCCAAATGACATCACTAGAAACTCATAATGCCCGTACTGAGTCCGAAAAGCTGTCTTAGGGACATCGGATGCCCTAATCCTCAACTGATGTAGCCCGACCTCAAATCAATCTTCGAAAACACCTTTGCACCCTAAAGCTAATCAAATAATTCATCAATCCTCGGCAATGGATACTTGTTCTTGATGGTGACTTTGGTCAACTGCCGATAATCTATGCACATCCTCATCGATCCATCCTTATTCTTCACAGACAACACAGGCGCACCCCAGGGCGAGACACTAGGTCTAATGAAGCCCTTATCAAGCAGATCCTACAACCGCTCCTTCAATTCTTTGAATTCTGGCGGGGCCGTACGGTATGGAGGAATAGAAATGGGATGAGTGCCCGGATCCAAATCAATACAGAAATCAATGTCCCTATCGGGTGGCATCCCCGACAGGTCTGCAGGAAACATATCTGGAAACTCACGGACAACTGGTACTGAATCCATGGTAGGAACCTCCGTACTAGAATCGCGGACATATGCCAAATAAGCTAGACACCCCTTCTCGACCATATGTTGAGCCTTCATATGAGAGATAACCCTACTGGTAGAATGGCCAGGAGTCCCTCTCCACTCTAATCTAGGCAACCCCGGCAAGGCTAAGGTCATTGTCTTAGCGTGACAATCCAATATAGCGTGATAAGGTGACAGCCAATCCATACCCAAGATAACATCAAAATCTAACATATCGAGAAGTAGAAGATCTACACTAGTCTCAAGATTCCCAATGGTGACCACACACGAACGATAAATGCGGTCTACAACGATAGTATCTCCCACAGGTGTGGACACATACACAGGAGCGCTTAAAGAATCACGAGGCACAACCAAATATGAAGCAAAATAAGATGACACATAGGAGTAAGTAGAACCCGGATCAAATAGAATTGAAGCATCTCTACTGCAAACTGAAATAGTACATGTGATAACAATGTCAGATGACTCAGCCTCGGGCCTGGCTGGAAAAGCATAGCATCGGGGCTGGGCCCCACCACTCTGGACTACATCTCTAGGAAGGCCCCTAGCTGGCTGGCCTCCACCTCTAGCGGCATGACCTCCACCTCTAACGGCCTGACCACCACCTCTAGTTACCTGACCCCTACCTCTAGATGGCCGAGCGGGTGGTGAAGCACTCGGTGCTGGGACCATGGCACGAGAACCCTGATGCTATGAACTGCTCGATGCACGAGGGCAAAATCTAGCAATGTGCCTCGGATCACCACAAGTATAACAGGACCTCGGCTGTTATGACTGCTGACCCTGAAACTGACCCTGTCGACCTAAATAACCACCCTGAAAACTCTGGAGCGGAGGTGCACGAATAGGAGCTGGTGGTGCATTGTAGGCTAGCTGGTCGGAATAAGGCATATGAGGGCCACGACCACATGAAGCACTGTGGGATGCCTGGAGTGCTGAATGAAATGGTCTAAGAGGATGGCCTCTACCAAAAGTACCCCTTCCTCCAAACGAGGCACCGCTAAACCCACCGGAATGACGAGGCCTCTTGTCAGACCCCTGACCTCCCCCTTGTGTAAGAACCATCTCGATTCGCCTGGCAACATTGGCATCCGTCTGAAAAGAAATCTCACTCCCGGTTTCCTTAGCCATCTGCAACTTGATAGGCTGAGCAAGTCCCTCAATAAACCTTCTCACCCTCTCTCTCTCTCTCTCTCTCTCTCTCTCTCTCTCTCTCTCTCTCTCTCTCTCTCTCTCTCGGTAGGAAGCAAAAGAATAGCATGATGGGCCAGATCTAAAAAACAGGTCTCATACTGAGTGACGGACATACTACCCTAGAGACGCTCGATCTGCCTGCAAAAATCCTCTCTTAGTGTGACAGGAAGGAACTTCTCAAGAAATATCTAAGAGAACTGGTCCCAAGTAAGAGCAGGCGACCTCGCTAGTCTAGTCAATACAAAATCCTTCCACCATCTCTCGGCAGAACCCGTCATCTGAAACACAGCAAAATCGACCCCATTGGTCTGAACTATCCCCATGTTCTGCAGAACCTCATAGCAGCGGTCAAGATAATCCTATGGGTCCTCAGAAAGTGCACCACTAGAGTGAACTGGAAAGAGCTTGGTAAACTTGTCCAACCTCAATAAGTCCTCAGAAGACATAGCTGGTCCACCACCGGCCTGTGCCACAACAACCGGCTGAACTACTCCAACTAGCGGGGCTGCTGGAGCCTGATACTGGGGAGCCATCTGCTCCGGAGCGGGAGTAGTGGGAGTTTGTGCTCCTCCCCCAACCTGAGAGACGGCTGGTGCCATGGGAAATGTGACAGTCTGGGCCACACCCTCCATAAGGCCCACCAAATGGACCAAAGCGTCTTGAAGTTTTGGGGTGGCGATGAACCCCTCCATGACCTGAGCTGGTCCGGCAGGAACAGTTTGGGCTGGAACCTCCTCGTCAAACTCTACCTGAGGCTCCACTACTTGTGCTGCTGCTCGAGCTCTGTGCTGAGCTCTGCCCCTCCCTCGGTCTCGACCTCTACCCCTCGTAGGAGATGCCACTGGGGGCTCTAGTTGCTGCTCAGCTGAAGATGTGGTATGTGACCTCGCCATCTACGAGAGAATAAGAGTAGAAGAGTTCAATTAGCAATGAGAGAACAAAATCGCACGACAGAGAAGAATAGAAGTGAAATCTGTTCCTAAACTTTATAGCCTCTGGAAGATAAGTACAGACATCTCCGTACTGATCCTCCAGACTCTACGAAGCCTGCTCGTGAATCGTGAGACCTAGGCAACCTAGTGCTCTGATACCAACTGTCACGGCCCGAAATTTCCCACCGATGGGACCGTGATGGCGCCTAACATTTCACTTGCTAGGCAAGCTAATGTTAGAGAATCATTAAACCAATTCCTTATTTCTATTCAGTAAATAACAATAATTAACTAAGATAGAAGCTAAAACTGAAATGCGGAATAACATAAAGCCCATAATATCTGATACAATTCGGATCTGGAGTCACAACTCACGAGCTTCTAAGATTTTCTACAAACAGAGTCTGAAAGAAATACAACTGTTCTGAATGAAAAGAAACAGTAAAATAGGGGAGATAGAATGGGACTCCAAGGTCTGCGGATGCCAGCAAAACTACCTTGAGTCTCCAATAAGTAAGTCCAAGCTACTAAGCCTCACGATCTGCTAGGACCGGTACCAAAATATCCACAAGAAGTGCAGAGTGTAGTATGAGTACAACCGATCCCATGTACGCGTAAGTGTCGAGCCTAACCTCGACGAAGTAGTGACGAGGCTATGACAAGGCACCCACACAATAAACCTGTGCACAGTATATGTACAAGAAAATAACGATAATAGCTAAACATGTACTATTGGGAGGGGGACATGCTAAAGGGGCACAAGACATAAGAGATACAGTGGAAATGATAACCAGAATAGTCAACATGCTTTTAACCAGTGAAAACAACTAAACACAATGAAGAAAATAGCACGGCATCACCCTTCATGCTTTTACGCTCAACCTCACAATAAAAATCAATAGATACGGCACGGTATCACCCTTCGTGCATTAACTCTCACAGCATGGCACGGCATCACCCTCCGTGCATTAACACTCACAATATGGCACGGCATCACCCTTGGTGTATTAACACTTACAATATGGCACGGCATCACCCTTCGTGCATTAACACTCATAATATGGCACGGCATCACCATTCATGCATTAACACTCTCCCTTACCCCATAACAATGAACAAGTAATACCAGGGAGATAGAATCAACAAGAACAAGCCTTACTTCAACACTGGTTCCACAATACCAATCTCAACTTTGCAATCAATACTCAATTATCACAAAAGCCCGTAAACACGATAAGGACGATCAATTTAGTAAGTAACTAGTCTAAGCATGGATAACAAGATCAAAGTAAGCAATAAACTACAAGGAACAGGTCCCCACACGCATGCTTTAACCTGACAACAACGCATAAGCACTCGTCACCTCACATATATGTTGTTCCCAACATCTAAACATGTAGAAAATAGACAAACAAGTCCTAATCCCTCAAGTCAAGGTTAACCACGACACTTACCTCGCTCCAAAGGTCCACTCAAAGCTCAATCATAGCTTTGCCTTTCAAACAAGCCTCCGAACCAATAGAATCTAGCAAATTACCAACCAAACGATTCAAATTAAGTCTTCGGAACTACCCACGATTACAAAGGATTCAATTTAGGTCATTATTGAAAAGGTCAACAAAAGTCAACTCCCGGGCTTGCTTCGTCCATACCCGAAATTTGGACCAAAACCCGATTACCCATTCACCCCCGAGCTCGGTTATGTAATTTGTTTTGGAATCCGACCTCAATTTGATGTCTAAATCCCCATTTTGCAAAAATCCCTAATTCTACCCAAACCCCCCAATTTCAGCCATGAAAACACTAGATTTTAGGTTGAAATCTTAGGAAATGTAGTGAAAGATTGAAAGAAAATAAATTAGAATCACTTACCAATGATTTGGGGAAGAAGAGTTCTTTGAAAAATCGCCTCTAGGGTTTTCTTGTTTTGAAAATTTGAAGAATGAAAAAAAATCCCGTCTACGTCCCATTTTTATCAGTTGCAGATGTCGCATTTGCGACATGGGGTTCGCAAATGCGAGCCCTACAAATGCGAAGAAATAGTCGCAAAAGCGAAGTCCATCCCATCTCTGCTTTCATCGCATTTGCGATGAATGGTTCGCAAATGCGAACTATGATCTTCCGCAAATGCGACCGTTTGATCGCAATTGCAATCCTATACTCCCACCTGAGCCACTTCGCAAATGCGAAGCTTTATTCGCAATTGCGAACTTGAGGTGCTCCAGCTACTCTTCACAAATGCGATGAGTTGCTCGCAAATGTGAACCCATCAGAGGTCGCAAATGCGAATCCTGACCTCGCAAATACGATATCAGATGCCTGCACCAGAACTGAAACTCACCAGCAATATTTCTAAGTTCAATTTCACTCCGTAGCCTATCCGAAACTCACCCGAGCCCTCGGGGCTCTAAACCAATTGTGCACACAAGTCTAAAAATATCATACGAACTTGCTCACGGGATCAAATCGCTAAAATAACAACTAAAACTACGAATTTAGCATCAAATCAAAGAAAATTTTCAAGAAAACTCATGAACTTCTAATTTCACAATCGAACGTCCGAATCACGCCAAACTAACTCCGTTTCTCACCAAATTTGACAGACAAGTCATAAATATAGCATTGGACCTATACCGTATTTCGAAACTAAAATACGGACCCGGTTTCCAAAAAGTCAAACATTGGTCAAATATTTCAAAGTCATTAAGCCTTTAACTTTTAAATTTCAACAAAGTACGATAACTTGGGCTAGGGACTTCCGAATTCGATTCCGGGCATACGCCCAAGTCCCAAATCACGATACGGACCCATCGGGACCATCAAAACACAAATCCGGGTCTGTTTGCTCAAAATGTTGACCGAAGTCAACTCAAATGGATTTTAAGGCAAAAATTTCATATTTTCTCAGTTTTCAACATAAAAGCTTTCCGGAAAAATACCCGGACTGCGCACGTAAATCGAGAAAGGCTAGAATGAGGTATTTAAGGCTTCAAAGCACAGAATTAGGTTCTAAAACATAAGATGACCTATCGTGTCATCATAGTTGACTTTGGTTGACTTTTTAGAATAAAATTTTAAGTCAACGTTTTATTATTCGGAATTATTTCCGTTGAGTTTTAATGAAGTTATACAATTTATTTGGATAGATTTGAGCTGTCCGGAGGTCAATTCAAGCAAGAAGGCGATTTTGGAATATCGGCATAACTTCAAAAAGGTAAGTATCTTGCCTAACCTTGAGTGGGGGGAATTACCCCTTAGGCATTGAGTCTTATGTGGAAGTTGTATGATTGAAAGTCGTGTACGCGAGATGACGAGTACGTACTCGGGCTTATATGTGCAAAATTTATTGGTTTAAAGTCTTAGGCATTTTTATGTATTAAATTGGATAATTGTTGGCATTTAGTAAATCCTTGAATTTGTCATGCCCCATTCCTTGTTTGTCGAGTTTGTATTTTATATGACAATTTGGTGTGATTGCCACCTTGATTGTTATATGAATTTTGTGTATTTGTTGATTTGATATTTTCTTGAGGTAATTTCCTTATGGATTTTTCATCTGCAAATAATTAACTAAATAAGTTTAAATTGAGGCATTAATATAATTATCAAAAATTTGGATTTAAGAAGACGTTGTTCCTTGATGAATTACTTTCCAGTTCATATTGTTGAATTTGGTATTGAGTTATAAAGGCCGTAAATCATATAGAGACAAAGTGTTAAATTGTGAAATATTATTCTGTTGAGTTGTTCACTCCCGGATTTTTTTGTTAAGATTTTGTGCACATTATGGTCAAGCCATGGACACCTTATTGTGAAAATTAATGTATTGTTAATTTGTTTGTGGCAAGTTGTATTATTTGAGCACTTGATGTGCAATATGTGATATGTTGTAATATTTGAGCACTTGAGGTGTAATTTATGAGATGTTGTGATATTGGCATGTGATATTATTGGGAGGTTTGTTCGGGTGTTTGCACAAGGTTTCTGTTGTGCTATTGTTACTATTGATATATGCACATGCGGCATGACAAGGCAGGCTATATATGTGGGTTTGCGCATGTGGCGATATATATATATATATATGTGGGGGGAGTTTACGCATGTGGCAAGACAAGGCGGGCATTTATTTTATTATTGCGCACGTGGCGAGACAAGGTAGGCTATCTCGGGGATTGATTTGCGATTACTTGTGATGGCCTGGGGGCATTATTGTTGTTGATAATTATGATTTGGGACTACGAGGCGGTACCTCGGGAGTGCCCTTTTGTTGATATTTCTCTATGGCTACACTTGCCTTTAGTTATTTTATTTTTCTGTGATATATAAATTCTTGTGCTCTTCCGTGATGTATTATTTGATTTTATTATGTTTTTGTATTCCTTGTTGTATTGTGTTCGCTTTGGATCTTCGTACGAGACTCGGAGGATTTGTGTTTCTGGTTTTTTTTACTGGTTTTCGAGGTTTGAGTTGTTTTGAATAAATGAAATTGCTATTATATTTTAATTTAATAAACTTTTACATCCAAATCAGTAATTATAGGGTGCTTCATTTTAATTGAAATGTCATTATATTATTATGTCTTTTGCCTTGTGAACTGTCTGTGCATTGTGATATGATATGTGGGCACGAGGTACCGCGAGTAAATGATGATAATATTAGCATGTGAGTTGTCCGTGCGGTTGTGATAGAGATATGGGCATGAGGTGCCGTGGAAATATGAAAGTGGGTTGAGACCCGTAATTTTTATGATTTTGAAATAAGGTGTCACATGGTGACTTTTATTTGAAAGGATTATATTCAAAAGAGTTTATTTGAAAGAATTATATTCGTAAGGTGTTTATTTGAAAGGATTATATTCTAAAGATTTCTATTCGAAAAACTTGTAGATAAAAGGTGTATATTTTGAAGGACTTAATTAATTGGTTGTGCTTGTGTCCATTATTCGTTTGGGCAATATTTATGATGTTCTTGTTGCTTTGTTGTTTATATCACCAGTTGATTGTTGTTGTTATCACTGCTATCTGTTTTCTATTATCTTTGTATGTCGTATTGCACAGGTTATTTGACTAGTGAGTGTCTTGATTGTACCTCGTCACTACTCCACCGAGGTTAGTCTTGATACTTACTGGGTACCGACTGTGGTGTACTCATACTACACTTTTGCACATTTTTGTGCAGAGCCAGGTATTGAAGATATCGAACTCGGTAGAGTTAGTGTGTTGATCGCAAGGATTCCAGGTAGAGCTGCTCGGTCGTCGCAGTCCCTTGGAGTCTTTTCACTTTTATTGTACTGTCACTCTAATTAGAACAATATTGTGTACTCCATCTTTGAGATCATTGCATGTAATCAGTTAGAATTCGTAATTCAGTACTACCAGTCTTGGGAGGGTTTTATAATTGTTTCCGATGTTGGTTTTGACACTTGTATTGAATTCAAAAAAAATATTGAATTGAATTGTTATTAAAATCGGCTTACCTAGTCTTAGAGACTAAGTGCCATCACGACGCTTGTGATGGAATTTTGGGTCGTGACATTCTTGGTGTTTGAATCATGCATACTCTCCGTATAATATTCTGGAAGTTTGTAAGCTTTATACACAAATTTAAAAAAGACCAACATATTATACTGGATATTTTATTCTGCAATTAATTCATCTGTCATCACTTTAATTGTGCGTTTTTTAATGAACTAAACATTTTCGGTGCTTAGTGACAGCATAAAGTACTGGAAATTAAATTATATTTATATATTATACAATCAAGCACAGAATAAACATTTTTCATATAACATTTATAACAATATATAACAATGCAAATATTATTATTTACGATATGAATTACAAACAAGAAGAATCGTAGATTAACGCATTGAGAAGAATAAGAAGATTAAACCAGAAAATTTGAAGAATCAGAAGAATAATCGTAAGAGCATACTTCAGTCTGTAGATTGACGTCGCGAGATTCTGCTGAAACAGAGCATGAGGTCATGTCGCGTAAATTTTATAAATAGAGTAGGGGTATTTTTGTTAATAAATTATTTTCGTGCTAATTTACTGGCTTAATATAGTTGACTTTTGGTTGTGTGACTAAATTTGATTGACCAGCCCTAAAAATGGCTAGTTATAAAATTTGTTGATACATAAAGCCCATATAAGTTGAGCAAGACCAAGACAGAATACTTGGAGTGTAAGTTCAGTGGCGAGACTCAAAGAGGGGAAGGGGAGGTGAGGCTGGACTCGCAGGTCATCCCTAGGAGAAGGAGTTTAAAGTACATCGGGTTTATTATTCGGGGGGATGGGGAGATTGATGATGATGTCACACATCGTATTGGGGCGGGATGGATGAAATGAGAGACTCGTTTCAGGTGTTTTGTGTGACAAGAAGATGCCACCGAAACTTAAGGGTAAGTTCTATAGAGTGGTGGTCAAACCAACGATTTTGTATGGGGCTGAGTGTTGGCCAATCAAGATCGCTCATGTCTAGAAGATGAAGGTAGCAGAGATGAGGATATTGAGATGGATGTGCGGGCACACCAGGTTAGATAGGATCAGAAATGAGGTTATTCACGACAAGGTGGGTGTGGCCCCTATTGAGGACAAGATGCGGGAAGCGCGGCTCAGGTGGTTTGGTCATGTGAGGAAGAGGAGCGCAAATGCCCCAGTGAGGAGGTGTGAGAGGTTGACATTGGAGGGCATACAGAGAGGTAGAGGCAGGCCAAAGAAGAGGTGGGGAGAGGCAATTAGGCAAGACATGGCACAACTTCAGCTGACCGAGGATATGAGCTTTGATAGGAAGGTTTGGAGGTCGAGGATTAGGGTAGTAGAGTAAGTAGTCTAGAGTTTTTCATAACAGTAGTATTGACACGCAGTCTCGCTTTCTGTTGGTAGTAGGTTTTTATGCGTAACTGTTGTTTTCTTTCATTGTTGATAACCTTACTGTCTTGTTGTTTTTATTCTACTTTTATATAGCTTTTTGGTACTGTCCCTTCTTGTCTGTATTTTCACTAATGTGGTGCTTATACTTTCCTGAGCCGAGAATCTATTGGAAACAGCCTCTCTATCCTCACAAGGTAGGGGTAAGGTCTGGGTACTCACTACCCTCCCCAGACCCCACGATGTGAAATAATACTGGGTATGTTGTTGTATAAAGCCCATATAAATTTATCAGTTCATACGCAGTGCCTTTGTCTTTGTCCAGTACACTCGAAGTGGACTCCTTTATTTTTGTGAATAATTTTATTTCCTATAAATATTTCAATTTAATCAAAATGAAAATTGTATTAGATATCTTTGTAATCAATTTACTACATTTTTTTCACTTCCTATGTCTCAAAATGGTTGTCAGATTCGTTTGCTGTAAGTCAATTGAAGATATCTTTCACTTCAATCTTTTATTTTATTTCTTATCGTTTTGATATAAGAAAAAGTTGTTTCCACGGCTCAAACACGTCACATGGTAGCAATTTTACTAATTACGCTAAGGCTTTCCTTCAATTATTTTTGCTACAAAAATAAAATATTAATACTACTCTTTGTCGATTATGTAGTCGATTACAAGATGGTTATAGTCTAGTGTTATATATTCTTTTTACAAGATATTAATAATACAACGCAACTATGCAATCCAGATTATAAGCATAAAGTCAAGTTTAACTCGGATTAGGTTTGGAGTTCGTTTAGCATTCGAGTCAAGTTTGAATTTCTCAGAATTCAGCTCAAATCGACTGGATTTAACACCAATTGGAAACAAGTTATCTCTTAGCAATAATAAATAGAGAAGAGAAATAAGAACAGTTTGCCTATATTACGACCAACCTTTTACTTAGTTTTATAGTAACAAGCAACATAACTTGCAAGCAAATAGTGAATCCTCATCTTTATACTTTCAATTTCATAGTCAGAAATTTAAATATAGAAATTTCAGAATTATACCAAAAAAATTGCCAAACATCTACAAAAGTAGCTTTCTCTTTTATCTTCCCCTCTGTAAAGCCTTCTCAGCAGTGTCCATCTCTTCCAAGATTCTCTGCTTTCTCTTAGCCGGAATGGGTGTGGTCGGCCCAAAGCTAACATAATGGCCCGAAACAGCATTGAGGGCCGAGTAAATGTCACGGAATGAGGCCCGGCCCAATAAAGCCTTCTCTCTTCTGTACTTAGCAACCCAATAATTAGAAGCCTCTCTTAACTCTGTAACAGAATCAGCTATGTTCGGATCACCTTTCTCCATAGAGAGCGTGGACCTCACTTTCTTAATCACTTCAGAAGCTTCCCTCACGTACTCCTCGTCGGAAGCAGCGAATGCTGACGTGGAAGGTAGGAGCAATGCCGGAGCGAGGATTCCGGCAGCCAGAGAGAGGAATTCACGGCGGCGGGTGGATGGGACAGAGGCTGAGACGGTGGCGGCATTGGCGGCGGTGGTGGTGGAGGAGAGTTTTGATCGGATAGGGGTAAGAGGTTTTGGGGTGGAGGTGGATGGGGTTATTAGGGTTGGAGAAGCCATGGTTTTGTTTGGTTGTTGAAGGAGAAGGAAAGTTGATGAAAGAGAGTGTGTTGTAGTTTTGGTGTAAAGGGAGAATGATGAATGGAGATAGTTGGATTAATGACACGTTGGCTTATCATCTTATCTAAGATATACTATAGTTTATGGATGAGAAAAGGTTTGATGAGATTGTAGTATGATATGGAATGACCTGGAAATTAATCTGGTCTCGACGAAGTTCTGGACCCATCTTTTTCCATGTAATAAATAGGGTAGTGCAGTAGCTTTTAGGAGATCAGACATTTAAATTCAGTCATTTGAAGGGGAGTTCTTGAATTGGAGCAATGGTAAAATTATGTCTGTGTAACCTATAAGTTTCGAGTTTGAACTTTGAAATTAACTACTAATTATTGCATAAGGATAAATTGTCTACATCATACCACTTGGGGTATTGACCCTTCCCGGACCCTTCATAAATACAGAATGCTTCGTGCAACAGATTTCCTTTTTAGACATTTAAACTCAGGGATATTATGCTTAAAATTTTAATCCGTTAGCCATTAGTAGTGGTGGTAAAATGAATAAAATAAACAGTTATCCATACATAGTATCTACTAAAAATGGGCTGGATAATGAACTTTTTAGAAACGGGTCAAAAATGAATAAGAACTATAGTATCCACTTAGAAAATAGATAACAATGGATAACTAATGGGTTTAATTTTTATATTTATAATGGCTCAAATTAGGGGTTACTCAAGTTTGGGAGACTAAGAAATCTCTCGAAAGTGATCATATTCAAGAACATCCATATTATTAGTCGGTAACCTATTTTTTGTTCGTATTAAATATGGATCGGATCAGAATATTTTTTTTTTTTTATATTACCTATTTCGATCCACCCATATCCGACTCCACCTGCTAATTTGCCAACCCTAGCCATTAGATATCTCAAACATAAACCCATCATTATTAGTGACATTGTGCATATGCTATTAGGAAATTATACATATGATGAAAATACTAGTACAAAGTACAAAAGAAAAATGAAGATTTTATATTTTAAACCATGAATAACATCGTATGCAAACTTTTAAGGAAACTCAGTATATGACGAATGAAACTTGCTCAAGTGATGGAGCACTTTTACCACTAATTGCCGGGTTAAAGGTTTGATTTTTGTGAAACGATCGTAACAATATTAGTGATCCTCATGATAAATGTTAAAGGTGAGAAAAAAAGGAGGAAATATAATGTCGAACAACTACAAAAGACAGTATTAAGCTTACAAATTACTCGTACTTATTCCTCTATAAATCCCGCACTTCAAAACCTTATATCGATGAAAAGGAACACAATGATTAGAAAGAGTGATTGTACGAGGTAAAATTGATAAATATCACGTGGATGATTGTCGAGTTGACACGTGGCAGCAAAGACAGGTAGGATATAAGTCAACAAATAGTTGGTACCGGTTACGAACATGTGACCGATGTTGTGTGAGTTCCGAAGACTGGAATCGGGGACGTGTTTACCCCAAAAATGAGTAACAATTAAATTTATACGTGATTTAAAAGATACGTGGTTTAATTCAATACGAATAATTAAGAATAACATATAGATGAATTAAAGATAAAATAAACGATCAAACCAATTGCAATGCGATGACCAAGCCTAATCTTAAATTGATCAGTGAAATTCGTCCTCGATCGGACCCTAGGTGTAAGCTCAATCGTGAGTAAAGAAAAGAACAAACAGATACTGCCTTGAATAGTGGCTAGAAGACAAAAGTAAATTTTCTAATTGCTTTGAATTGCGTGTTACATTATGTCACACTAAAGAAAAACTTCTCCTTTATATAGTAGGAGAATTTTAGTCCTAATATAAGTCTAAAAAAGTAAGAAAAACTTTTTTTCCCGATAATTGTTGATCCATAATTTATACTGAACGAGATTTGCGCTGTAATATCCGGTTGAAGGCGAATATTGTGGCCCCCTATCCGTCGTGCATAACCGTCCACCGTGTCTCCCGAGGTCTAGAATATATACTCGGTCCGAGGTGTGTTACTTTACCATATCCGATATCGGATATATCGTTCATTCTTCTTGGGTCACAATATGAGGAGTTTCTGGCCTCAATTATAATCTCGCGGATCCGTGCTCCCCCTTCGTTCTCTCATCGTAAAATCAAGGTAGACATTGCCTCCAATTTTACACGTAAACAGATAGTCCCCTTATTTTTCGGAGGGTGAATTTATTGAAGCGACGGGAAGCGATAAATGATCCCCAGTTCCTTCCTTCGTACGTTACAACCGTGTTGACGGGTCAACAAAATATCCCATCAGTCGCGTTCTGACTTCGGACATGTGTCAATCGTCGGTTGACTGTAGGGGTATTCGTCAGTCGGTACGGTACGGTATTTAGACATTTCGGTTCGGTATTTTCGGTATTCAGTTTCATAAAATGCTATACCAATACCATACCTAATTAAATTCGGTATGGTTCGGTTTTTCTTCTTTCGATTTCAGTTTATTCGATTCGGTAACTTCGGTTTATTCTATTTGAATATTAACTAGTGCATAGAGTCATAGACGGTAATATTCTTAATTAAAGTACTCAAAAGTATAAAACTAAAAACATTTGTTGATAAAAGTTTTGTCCAAAACTAGCATATACCAACCTAGAGAGAGAAAACTTAGAGAAATATCTTGTTACTTGCTTAGAGTTAATTGATGAACTTAGAGAATAAAGGAAAGTAAAATTTTAGATTTCTTATACTTATGCTATAATTAATAAAATATGTATTATGTAATATAATATATATTTCGATACGGTATCGGTATTTCGGTATTTCATTTTAAAATACCAAATACCATATCTAATACCAATTGTTTTTTAAAACTTAAACCAAAAACCATACCGAATACCAAAATTTTCAGTTTCGGTACGGTAATTCGGTATTTACCAAATTATGCACAGCCCTAGTTGACTGTCCTCGAATGTGAAACGTCACGCATTGATTGTCCTTCCTGTATAAAAACTCCGACCCCTTTTTTACTTCTCCACTTTCCGATTCTAGAGCTCTTTGATTTACCTTCGAATTCTCCACTTACCTTTAACCTCTTCAGATCTTCATACATTGATCCTTAGATCTTCATATCGTCATCCTCAAATTTTCATACTTTCTCCTTGAACCTTCAACCGAGACCTTCATATCTCCATCCTATCTTCAATTCTTCATATATTTTCTTCAATTCTTCATATATTGTCAACGTCGGTTGACTCCGACCCCTTTTTCACTTCTCCACTTTCCGATTCTAGAGCTCTTTGATTTACCTTCGAATTCTCTACTTACCTTTAACCTCTTCAGATCTTCATACATTGATCCGTAGATCTTCATATCGTCATCCTCAAATCTTCATACTTTCTCCTTCAACCTTTAACTCCTACCATCATATCTTCATCCTATCCTCAATTATTCATATATTTACTTCAAACCTTCATATTTTTCATAATCTGAAGGCAAAAACTTCCAAATTCGTGCCTCAGCAAACCGCCCTTTCATCTTCCAACCCGGCCACAGATGCCGAGGTGGCCATTCTCGAGGTGGCTCAGGAGCCTCCCTTGAAGAGTTTTGTCCCCGAGGGCTGTTCCATTGAGAACGACTTCAACGTCGAGAAGGCCTCCAGTCAACAGGACAGAGGCGAGAGAGCATGGAGAAATATCTCTATTACTGAGGACACACTCCCCACAGTTCGGGTAGACTGTAACTGGGAGGGCAAGGAGGTGGTTGTCCCGGGCCCAACGAAGACATCACCACTCACGTGGAGGAGTACCTAGCTCAGGAACCAGAAGGAGAGTCGAAAGCCACGACCTCCTAAGAAGCCGCTCCTACCCCGAAGGAGGTAGCTGGTGTCATCGACATCATGGAGATGCCATCCCACACTGAGTCCATGTTCGAAGAGGCTCAACCTGACAAAGAGAAATCAAACGAGATGGCTGCGGGCCCAAATGATACCCTCAAAATGTTCTTCGATGGCATGGACATGACCGCATTGGAGGACTACTCCGGGCTTGGTCACCTGGAGGTCCCAAAAAAGGATGTGACATCGGGAGTGGGCAAGCCAAGCTCGAGCCTGTCACACCTTCTTTTTTCCGAGGAATAAGGGAGTTTTTCCAATTAAAGTGACCACATTCGAAATGAGATTATTTATTTAATTAGAGTCGCCACTTGGTCCTCCGCGAGGATATTGACTCTATTTATGGTCCGCGAATACAGAAGACCGGATAAAAAATTATGTTAACCTGGGAGAAGGTGTGAGGCACTCCCGAGTTTTGTGGTTTTAGCACGGTCGCTTAACAATTAATAATTGGCCTAATTATCTGATTTATTATATTTTTAAAACCATTTATGCTTTACCGCTTCTATACCGCTTTTAATGATTTTAAACAATTATGGAGTTTATTTAAACAAGTCGTGGTATCGCGCACTCGTTATTTTTGTACATATTACAAATCACGCTACGTGAAACGTACCCGCGATTTACGACATGTTTATTTTTAATTATTTGAAGTTATGGTCAAGTCGCGTGAACGTGCAGGTAAATTTTGGATTTACGTATCATAACTATGACACGGGAACCGTACCCATAACCATGATAATTTATTTATTAATCGCGCCTAAAGCAGCTAGGGCATTTGAATTATTTTTCTAATATTTGAGATCATTGTGAGGCCAAATTTATGGAATTATTGTGGAGAAAGGGTAATACTTTAGCTAATAAGACTTGAATCAGTTACGTATAAATCGATATCCAAGGATAAGACCAAAACGACAATTAATTCTTCGAGCTAGTCATGCAACCCATTTTAGCCTTGCTCAAGACGCGATTATCCTTTAAGTCCCTAAGATTCAGTAGAAGGAAACTAATATCACTAATCCAACCAACCATGTTCACTTCAATAGAGAAGAAAAGAAAAAATCCTCAAACGGAATTATATAAATGTCCAAGCTTATCCGAAATATATTAAATTGTAGCGTTCAACATTTGGAAATTCTAACCAATTCAAAAACAAGCATGAATTCCGTATTATCAAAAAAATGTGATTTACACACCATTTACCAATAAACACCAAAGTAGCATGATTAAGGTATAACCCAAAAGAATCAAATCAACACCTCTATATTCTTAAAAAACGTGAAAACGAAATTCAAAACGAGTTCAAACAAGTAACTTCGACAGAACAAAAGGAAGCAAGGAATTCAATCGTTAACGAAGTAGATTATAAGGCAAAAATGGGACCTCTTGTATAAATGAATGGAGTTGGAACTACAAGCTTACCAACTTGGCGATTCTGATCGGAGCTTTCTCTGGTGACTACGAACAGAGCCGGCGGCTGGATACCTCAATGGAAACCTCGAACTCCCCTTTCGCCGCTACTGTTTTATGTAAAAGAAAAGTTGTTTTGAGAGGTATTTCTCGACTGGTTTAGAGCGGCAGTTTGGTGGTTGTTACATGGTGTTTTTGGGTGGTTTTAAGCTGAGGAAGATTGGGTTTAAGAGCTTGGTGGCTGCTCGTTTTAACGGAGAACGATTTTGCTTAGTTGAAGAAGAAAGAGCTGCTGCTTTTCTCTTTTCCGTTGCTGCGTTTGCATTTTTTTAGCTCTCTCCGTTTTTTTTCAAATATGTTTTCTCCAGATCTCATTTTTTCCCCTCTGTTTTTCTTTGTCCCCCTTTTTGTGAGGTGAGTATGTGTATTATTTTATAGAGTGTTTTTTTTGGGGTGTGAATTAGAGACCAAGCAAAAAATAAAAAGAGTGAGTGTTGTGCATTGTGTAGTATGAGCATGTGAAATTTGTTACAAAAGATATGGAAGAATCTTGCTATGTGAAAAATTCTGATTGATTCTTACTCTTTTTTTTTGGATAATTTTCTTTTTGATAATAAATAAAATAAAGTCTACTCCTACTAAATAAGTAAATAAAAAGCAAGGTAAAATTACTACACTCAATATTTAATTCTTAAAATCTCTCACTTAAAATTAAGCTAAACTAAATAAAATTATATCTTTTTTTGGAAACTTTTCTTTCTTTGTAAAATAAAGATAAAACTTATACTAAAATGTGCCTCTTTTTGTTTTTGTAATTTTAATTTTCTTAAGAAAAACCTATTTTTTTAAAAAAAGAAATAAGAGCTAAAATATGTAGATTAAGCTTAAAATATATTTACATACTAAAAAGTGATGAAAACTTCAAATATAGTCAAAAATTAGGTGCTTACAGCTGCCCCTCTTTGCTTGAAAACATGAAGAGATTTCAGGCAAAGACAAGGTGAGCCATGTGACTAATTTTTGACTAAATCTTTATTCAAAAGGAAAAATAAACAAAGGAAAGGGTGCAACCGAGTCCTGATTTTGGACAGCCTACATATCCCGGGTCATAAGGGAATCAGATCGCGTGTAGTTCAAGAAAAATGACGGAATGATGAGTTGGAGAGTCGAGTGAGGTTCCGTCGAGGCTCCGGTCCACGGTCCTGTTTATTACATTAAAATCAAAATCAAAAGAAACTAAACAAGCCTATCAGCTATGAGTTACAAGATTCCTATCTATAAGTCTTCTGAAACTTGATCATGAATCTTGACTGGTTCTTCACGCAGACCCTTATCTGAACCTTGATACTTGCTAACGGCAGGTGTTAGTTCATTCTTCTAAGGCTTCTTCTGATCAAAACGGGAAATGCAATACTTGTGACTTCAGTCATATCTTGAGCAGTCCACATCTTTTCATCTGCTTTTGCATTTTGGATTCACTTCTTTTTTTTTTCTTTTATTATGAATTGAAATTTCTTCTTTGGGTCATCTCGAACCATGTGCCTCAAGGTAAAACTTGTTCAGACACAAAAATAAACAAACGAACAAAAAATTTCTGCCCCAGTTTGCACTAGAAAAATTTTGTGAGTATTGTAATAAAATTCTAAACTACTTCTTTATTGAAAGCAATAAAAGGTCGGGAATGGAGTACCCCGAAAAGATCATGATAATTTTATTATTATTTTCTTGGATGGTGTTTATGTTGGGAAAATGTGGCCAAAGAATGGTATACCCTATATTGGCAATGATATCAGGGAGTGGTGTACCCTGCATTTAAGATCAAATCAACTAGGAAATGGAGACCATATGTTGAAAAAGGAGACTAGGGAGTAGAGACCCTATGTCTAAAATAAAATCAACTAGGGAGTGGAAACCCTATGTCTAAAATAATATCAACTAGGGAGTGGAAAGACTATATTTGAAAAGGAGACTAGGGAGTGGAGACCCTATGTCTAAAATAAAATCAACTAGGGACTGGAGACCCTATGTTGGAAAAGAAGACTAGGGAGTGGAGACCCTATGTCTAAAATAACATCAACTAGGGAGTGGAGACCCTATGTTGGAAAATGCAGCTCGGGAAAGATGTACCCTATGCTAATATGCGACTGATTTTTTTATTTTTTATTTTTTATTTTTGTTTTTTTAAGCAAAAATATTTTTTAAAATTAAATTGCCCCAACGCTTATTTTCTAAGGGCATGAACAAATGAATTTTTTTATTTTAATCCAAACTTCTTCTTTTTTTAAATTATCCTAGGAGAAAATTCATCAGACTAGGGTTTATTATCTTAGAAGAAAGATTCATCAAACTAAGATTTTTATCCTAGGAGAAAGTTCATCATATTAGGGATTTTTATCTTAGTAGAAAGATTCATCAGACTAAGATGTCTTATCCTAGGAGAAAATTCATCAGACTTTTTTTTTCTCATCTTAGGAGAATGATTCATCAGACTAAGATTTCTATCTTAGGAGAAAATTTATCAGACTAGGTTTTCTTATCTTAGGAGAAAAATTCATCAGACTAAGACATCTATCCTAGGAGAAAGATTCATCAGACTAGGTCTTCTTATCTTAAGAGAAAAATGCATCAGACTAAGACATCTATCCTAGGAGAAAGATTAATCAGACTGGGTTTTCTTATCTTAGAAGAAAGATTCATCAGACTAAGACTTCTATCCTAGGAGAAAATTTATCATACTAGGTTTATTTTTTGTTTTTTGTTATCTTAGGAGAAAGATTCATTAGACTAAGATTTCTATCCTATGAGAAAATTTATCAGACTAGGTTTTCTTATCTTACGAGAAAGATTCATCGGACTAAGACGTCTATCTTAGGAGAAAATTCATTAGACTAGGTTTTATTTTTATTTTTTGTTATCTTAGGAGAAAGATTCATCAGACTAAAATTTCTATCCTATGAGAAAATTCATCAGACTAGGTTTTCTTATTTTAGGAGAAAAATTCATCAGACTAAGACATCTATCCTAGGAGAAAGATTCATCAGATTAGGTCTTTTTATCTTAGGAGAAAGATTTATGAGACTAAGTTATTTTATTGGGAGGAAAATCCATCAGACTAGAATGTACTACCCTAGGAGGAAAATGCAAAGAGAAATGGCATGATTTTATGCATTCTGACAAGAAAAATAAAGGCAAAGATTTGAGAAACTTCACTCTGTCGGCTTTTCTCTTCTTTTCTTTTTCTTTTCTTTTCTTATTTCTTTTTTTTCATTTTTTCATCCTCCTTTTTTTTATCTCTTTTTTTTTCCTTTTTTTTGAACCAATTTCCTTGCATTGCTTTGTTCTTGTTTCAAACAAAGAAAAATTTTGTGAGTTCCAAAAGTGGTGGTCGGTTTGTGGCCTTGATATCTTTGGCGGCTTGGCTTTGTGATCATCCAACTTTGGAAGACTGACTGCATTTGTAGTTGGACGCACTATTGGGAGACTTTGTTGTTGCTTTCAAGAGACTTTTGCTCTGTATCAACCCTGATTGTTTCACACCCAGTACCATTTGTATTTGTGGCTCAATCAGCCTTATCTCAACTGGAGATCTTTGCTTAGGTGACCTTTTCTGATATCTTGAATGGCCACTTATTTTTTGAGCAATTTGTTTATCAGAGAGAATCGCAGCTGGGTATGCGCCTTTTGCATGGTATGCACACTTCATAGTCTCTGTTCAGTATTAAAGGGAACCCGTAATCAATTTCTGCGGTCTTTATTTTTGCTTGATTTTGAAAAGTAGGTAGACAGAAATATCTTTGTGGGGAATCTTTGTACCGCACGAATCATCAAGACATACTGACTGTAACAACTGAGTGTGCATGTTACTTCTCTGATAATGTTATCTTGAATGTTCTAGATAGAATTTGCTTTGTGTAACTGAAAAGCTGGTAGCAGATTTTGAAATCGCTTCTTGCTTGTTTCGATGAGGACTGGCTCAAAGCAAAGGATATAATGATGCGAAGAAACAATATTAACAATAAATGCCCCTGTCGGGAAGGAAGGAAGGAAGATTTTTTTTTTTTTGGCAGCTATCATTAATGATCATGACATGCATTTCGAACTTAGCGGCCTAATCTTTCAAATCAATCGAACCTTTTCTCTTGTCACTCCTTCGAGCTTTGAAATCGAGCATCTTTATGCCAATTATTTTCATCAGACTTGCTACTCACTTTCGACTAGTGGTGCCCCGGAAAATTTTTACCAACAAGCCTCTCTCATTTATTTATCTCTACTTACTGTCGCCTTACAGTGTCCATAAGCATTTTTACTTGGAAGACTCTTTCATTTTTTTTATATTCTTTTTTTTATTTTCTTGATTATATGCAACCATTGCTCATTGCGGATTTCCCTTAGCATTCTCAAAATTGATCAGGAGGTCTTGTTTGGAAGCCTTTTGGATATGGTTAGAAAGAAAGGACGGCATGAAAGTTCAAAAGACTCAATATGATGGGGTTGTACACTTTACAACTCTTGGAATCGACTCTTTTAAAAACTAAAACAAACTCATGCCCCAGTTGTCACACCCTTTTTTTTACCTCTTAACCCTCTTTAAAAATAGATAAAGGTGATTTGTAAAGATCACAAGGGTTTTCAATTAGAAAGTGACAAAAATTTGTGTTCAAAAGATTTTTAGAGTCGCCACCTGACATTTGGTTTCGGTGTGTCAGGCCGCCATTTTTAGAAATGATTTGTTTTTTCAAAACACGTTTAGAGTCTAAAACTAACTGTATCAGAGATTCAGGTAAGGGGGTTCATTTGACTCGGGGAGAAGGTGTTAGGCATTCTCCGAGTCCCGTAACTAGTACAGTTGCGGACATGATCAAGTTTGCTTTTAAAATATTCAAATTGAGGTTAAAACACAGAAAAAGGAAAGCAATCACAAAAGAGGCTCGAGGTCGTCCCCACCTAATAAAAGAAAATAGAAAAAGAAAAGTAAAGTAAAGTCCTAAATACTAGTATATACTATGCTTTTCCATGAGGTTCGTCGCGGCCTCCAAATACATCATACTACGGGGTATACCCCGGATAAAAATATATACAAAGTCTACGGGGCATTCCCCTGAATATGAACTAAAGGAAACGGCCTCTCACCTCGAAAAAGCTAAAACATAAACACCCTACAAGTTTGTCTACTCAAGTGTTGACGGCCTAAACATGCTACTAGCGGTTACATTAGTAACGCAAAAATAAAGAATTGACAAAAATCTTTCACATCTCAAATTGTCACATGCCAAACAAAATTCAATCCAATATCACTTTGGCCTAATTCACTTTTATTTTAGTCCACAAATCCCACATCCTATTATTTCTCGTTAGTTTTCCAACTTAGAATCTCTACATCTTAATTCCGTAACTCTTCTTTTTTCAAAAGAGTATCTTAAGACTTAATTCACCTTCATGTTATCAACTAAATGGAACAGTTGCTCAAAACACAGTAAATACTTCCGTTAAGGCTACACACCATAAAAATGATATATCATCAATAATATATTTAATTTAAACTCAGAAGATTTACACAAAATTAAGCATATGTAACCCAAAATCATACCAAGAGCAAAATAAAGAGCATCATCTCACATAATCAGTCAAACAAAATTATGGGCATACAAGGTCAATAAAGTTAGAGAGTGTGTTAGGAAATGGACCTCAAAACGGAATCTGACCATGACTGTTGAAAGCTTTGAAACGCGAAAGCAACAAAATCGCGTACAAATACTTGACCGAAACTGTGGAACAGAGCCTGGACCGGAAAAATCGAACAGATACCTCGAACGGCGAATCCAAGCGGACAACCTCACTGACTCAAACTCCCTTTTGTTTGGATGTCTCGCCGGAAAATCCTAAAACTGGCCAGATTTGAGCAGATATGAAGTTTTCCAATTGAAACCAACCTGTTTCGACGGATATTTCCGGTTTTTGAGAGCTCGCCGGATTCTGAAATAGTAAACCGGAATAAAATCTCTTGAGTTCTTTAAAGTTTTGTGACTATTATGATTGAGAACGCGGAAGAAGAAGGCTTCAATGGTGGTTTCATGGTTGAAGGGCGGAGGAGATGCGGCTGAAGACCTGAAAATCCGGGGGAGGTCGGCTTAGAATGGAGGAGTTGAAGGGTTTCCTATGGGAGGTGGGCGGCTGATTTCTCAAAGTTTTTGGAAGATCTGGGTTTATTTGGTTTTTTGGGGGAAACGGGGCAGCAGAGGCGTATGTATTTTTGTGGGGCGTGTTGCTCCTTTTTTTTGTGTTCCTAGGGTTAGTGAAGGGTGGTCTATCTTAGGGGTGGAGGAATTCGGTCTCTATAGAGTTAGGTTTTTTTGTGAAAGATGGAGTTTATATATAGTTTGGGGAAAGAACCTTGGCCATTGGATTAAAGAAGATGAATGGCTAAGATTAGATAGAGGGATTTGATGGGTTAATGGGTTAAAAATGGGTTTGCGCTAAGAAAGATTGGCAAGAATGGGCTATTGTCATGTTGGGCAACTAAAATATGAAAATGAGCTCCTAATTGGCCCAAATTCAATTCTTTCTCAATGAACAAAAATAAAAATAAAAATAAAAATAAAAATACTACCAAAATATACTAATTAATCTTAGTTAATAAGAATAAACTATTAAAGTGAACTATATATAAAAATAAAAATATTTTTGGTATTTTTTAAATGTTATAAAAAAAGGTAGAAAAAACTATGTTAAAGTAATGGTAAAAATTAAAATACTAATAAGCTTAAATAAATAAAAAGGGGATAAAAATAAAAAGATATATAATAAGAGAAGAAATATTATAAAACTATTTTTTGTATTTTTAAACTTATATTTTAAAAATAAAAATTAAAAGTTGACTGAAATCCGATTAAAATGAAAATAAATAAATATTTTTAAAATACTACTTTTAAAAGTTGCGCGAGTCAAAAATTACGTGCTTAAACCAGTTTTAGATACTGGAATTTTTTTTTATTTTTTTCTGAATACTTATTTGGTTGGACCGAATTGTGTAAGGCTGCCTACATATCCTTCTTTTTTAAGGAATCAGGTCAAACGTAGTTCAAAAATCTTACCTAACTTTTTTTTTCATCTTTCTTTTTGTTTTTTTTTTTTGTTCTTCTTCTTTTTCTTTTTTTTTTCTTTTTTGTTTTCAAAACAAGTTGCCCCAATTTGTACTCTTGGGGCATGGACTTTTCTATTCATTTTTTTTTTTTGGACTTTTAACTCAAAACTGAATTCCAAAAGAGGGTGGTCAAAGAAAATAACACAAGCTCAAGAGGGGTAACGAAGGGTATAAAGCGTTTGGATAGCAGAAAAAGGGCCTCCCAGCCTTGAGAACGCCAAACATAGTATCCTTTCGCGATCACAGCATTGATGAACATGTTTGTCTTCTTGGTGTGTCGTGGTCGAAAGATACTTTTCATCCATTAATGTCAAACTTTCCACCAAACTTTAATTGATTCTTTCTCAAACCTGATCTTCAACAATGATTTGAAGGTAAAGATCATTAACCTCCAGGGGTATGACTGTTCTAGTTCCACGTGAATTTTACTCGAGCTTAATTCCAAAGTGTTTCGACTCTTTATTCATCCTCTAAAGTGTCGTTTTCTCAATTATCCAATTCAAGATTAAATCAGTATTCTAAGATGTGGCCAAAAATTTCGCATGCATGTCATGTCACTAGAACTAGCGTGAAAAGAACTATGCACAAAACGGACACAATATGACTAACTGATTTTTATTGAATAAAGGATAGCAGGGTATGATAACACAAAAAGAAGAAGAAAAGACGACAAAATAAGCTATCATGTCTCCTTAATGGCTAAAAGATGAGTGACTTCCAGTTATTAAGCGACATCTTAGCCACAGATTTGCACATCAGCACTACTACGGCATTCAACCCTCGTGTTCCTTCTAATTCAACACTCAAATTTTGACTTTTTGATCAAAACATTCCTAATATTGGCTGTCGGATTTCAGGACTAACGACATGGGAATTTTCACAGTAACTAATTTTCCAAAGGACTTGGACCAATTCTCATGTCTCCCTATCATCACAGATCATCCAAGCAGAGCATGTCCTGTTGCTCAAAACTGGTAGAAGTCAGCCAACATTTGCCTTTATTTTTATTACCAACTTGTCTACTTGCCTTTTCGTGATCTATGTTGGATTAACAATAGTGGTTCTTGTTCCTTCGGTTGAGAAGGTGCTTTTATTTCCGAGGGATCCTGGACTCGCCATTGCAAACCAACAAACCAACCACCTTTAACTAACTTTTATTTCAAAACAACAAGCATGTTAGAATGAACACTCTCTTTTTCCTTCTTTTTTTTTTAATCATTCTATCGAACCTGATGTGGGTTGCCTACGTATCATGTGGGAACATGAATCAGATCTTGCGTAGTTCGAAAAGATCACGAATAAAATAAATAAACTAACTCATTTTTTTACTCTTTAAGAAAACTAATCGTAAAAGCTCCTAACAATGAAAATATTTTTGGATTTTGAATTCTTTCTCTTTGATTTTTTTTATTGGAAATTTTCGAAAGAAAAATTTCTAAACAAGAAAGAAAATATTTTTTGGATTTTGATTTATTTTTTTTTGGTGAAATTTCGAAAGAAAAACTTCTAAAGAAGAAGAAAAATATTTTTGAATTTTTGGTTTTGATTTTTGAATTTTGAATTTTGTTTTTTTTGGAGAAAAACTTTTAAAGAAGGAAAAAATATATATTTTTGGATTTTGATTATTTATTTATTTATTCTTTTTTGAATGAAAGACTTCTAAAAGAAATAAAATAAATTTGGGTTAAATTGTTTTTCTTTGAAATTTTCTAATGAAACACTTCTAAAGAAGGAACTAAAGGAATATATTTTTGGATTTTTGAAAATTGGGGGCCGGAACCGATTGCCTATGTATCTCACATCCGTTGAGAATTAGACCCGCGTAGTTCTGTCAGAAGCGAGAAATATTTCAAAATCTCAGTCTATTTTTCAACATCTTACCCGAGCAGACAATTCGAGCCGGGAGGGGCTACGTACCGGGAACCAAAAGGCCATCCGGCTTTGTAAGTGATCCAATCCTCGTTCTAAAATTAGGGGTATGACACTCTAACAGAAAAGAAGCCACGCCAGCATGCGCTTCCCAGAAGATTTAGAAGACTCAAAGAGAAGAAGGGTGGCGTAACAGTCTATATATAAAGTTTACAGAATATCAAAGAGGTAAAAAACGGCAATTAGCACATTAGGCTCAAACAAGTAATATCAGACAATCACAAATAGCCAAGTATAACAGTCACTCTAAACTCGAATTCTGAACCCAGAACTAGAAATTCTGGGTAAGTCTCCCCAGCAGAGTCGCCAGAACTGTCACACCTCCTTTTTCCAAGGAATAAGGGAGTTTTCCAATTAAAGTGACATTATTCGAAATGAGATTATTTATTTAATTAGAGTCGCCACTTGGGATAATTATAAAGGTGTCCCAAGTCACCAGTTTATTTTAAAATCCCAAATCGAGGAAATTGACTCTATTTATGGTCCGCGAATATAGAAGACCGGATAAGAAATTTTGTTAACCCGGGAGAAGGTGTGAGGTACTCCCGAGTTCTGTGATTTTAGCACGGTCACTTAACAATTAATAATTGGCCTAATTATCTGATTTATTACATGTTTAAAATATTTTATGCTTTACCGCTTCTATACTGCTTTTAATGATTTTAAACAATTATGGAGTTTATTTAAACAAGTCGCGGTATCGTGCACTCGTTGTTTTTGTACATATTACAAATCACGCCATGTGAAATGTACCCGCGATTTACAACATATTTATTTTTAATTATTTGAAGTTATGGTCAAATCGCATGAACGCGCACTTAAATTTTGGATTTACGTATCATAGCTATGCCACGGGAACCGTACCCATAACCATGATAATTTATTTATTAATCACGCCTAAAGCAGCTAGCGTAGTTGAATTATTTTACTAATATTTGAGATCATTGTGAGGCCAAATTTATCGAATTATTGTGGAGAAAGAGTAATACTTTAGCTAATAAGACTTGAATCAGTTATGTATAAATCGATCTCAAGGATAAGACCAAAACTACAATTAATTCTTCGAGCTTGTCACGACCCAATTTTTCCCTCCGTTTGGTATCGTGATGGCACCTAGTCTTAGGGACTAGGTAAGCCTAACATTAATTGAAACAACATTATTTAATTAACATCTAACAAAATATATAGAAATTTTTTACAATTCTCAAAATCGGTAGTACAAGTCATAAGCTCTACAGAGTGTTTGCTAGAAAACTGCTAAATACAATTATCCAAAAATAAGAATACATAGTGCAAAACGAAAACTTGAAGGTGACTCTGAAACCTGCGAACGCAGCGGCAGGTTTACCTTGAGTCTCCGCAGCGACAGTCCATACAGCTAGCTAACGAACAAATACCTGGGTCTGCACAAAAATAAAAATAATTGTGCAGAAGAGTAGCATTAGCACACCACATCAGTGCCCGATAAATATCAAGACTAACCTCGGTGAAGTAGTGATGAGGACTAGTCAAGACACCCACTGGTCTAATAAACTGAACAAGCATGAATATAGGGATGACAGAATATGACATCTATCTAAGGACCCCGCGATATGGCTAACGACATAGCAACTGCAATAAGGAAGGAAAACAGGAAGTAACAGTGGAACACTAGAATAAGAAACAGAAGAATGAACGAAAACACAACCCAAATCAAAAATAAACACAATATAGTAAAGGCAAGTAGTAACTCAGCAGCTGTAATAGTTTTCACATCAGGTCTCAGCCAACAATTCCAATAAATTAGTCAAATCCTTCAAGTGTAAACTTTCACCCGTAAGTTTTTTTAAATTGATGTCTTTAGAATATAATCCTTTCCAATAAGAAATTATTTTTGAAATATACTTCCTTCAAATAAATATCTTTCAAACATAGTTCTTTCAAGATAAAACCTTTCAAATATAAACTTTTCAAATAATTAGCCTTCAAACATAAGTCACCCTGTGACACCTAAGCATGGAAGATTAGCAGCTACGAACACAGATATAGCCACTGGGGAAATCTACCTGGATATCGTCCCGTAGTCCCGAATTAATTATGCAGTACGGGGGAGAGGGGGAGGGGGAGGGCAGGGGATCTCCCGGAATACGTCTGTAGTCCCAAAGTAAATAAGCAAGACAGGAAAATTTCCCGGAATACGTCTGTAGTCCCAATTTAAATATGCAGTGCTGGAGGATCTTCCGGAATACGTCTGTAGTCCCAAAGTAAATATGCAAGACAGGGGGGA
Source organism: Nicotiana tabacum (assembly GCF_000715075.1). NCBI lineage: Eukaryota > Viridiplantae > Streptophyta > Magnoliopsida > Solanales > Solanaceae > Nicotiana > Nicotiana tabacum. Next base: position 105,483,001 of record NC_134081.1, on the reverse strand, counting down.
TCTCCCGAATTACGTCCGTGGTCCCAATTTAAATATGCAGCGCAAACAATAAAGATAACAACTATAACACGACAAAAACCTCGTACATCACCACAACGAGTACAGAAACAACAATGACAGAAATGCAAAGTACGACGAGCAAATCAACTCAAAAATTTAAATCACAAGAACGGTAGAACTCATACACAAGGAATAACCACAGTAAAGAATGTTAGGCACAAGGAGAACAGCTTAGCAAGGGAAAACAAAACAAAACAAATGTAGCAACGATTTCACAATATTCAAGTCAACAATAAGAAGCCAACACAAGTCAAATAGTTCCAAATAATGGCAAGTCAACTAAGATATAGGTTATCTAAACTCCTTTTGAGGTTGAGCAATTTCGATGAATATTCAACAATTCAAGTAAGGATAAGCAGCGGAAGATAATCATAACTCCAATTAAGACTAAACAATTATAGGATGAGAAAATAATGATTTCAACTAAAGATAAGCAGTTATGAAAAATATAGCACGACGATAGAAGAGGTAAAATCTTTGGTTAAGTCGAATAAGGGTCAAATAGACAATAAGAGTGAATCCTAAAGCAATTATCTCTAATCAAAGCGTGTAGAGGTGAAACTAGCAAATAGGAATTCAAACGTATCAAAAATAACATCATACACGGTGAATATAAGGACATAAGAACCCTAAAAGGTCAATTTTCCATAAATAAGTCTGAGCACGCACTCGTCACCTCATGTACACAGACTACAATCAACATAAATGACTCAAATCCTAAGGGGTAGTTCCCCTCCCCCCTCCCTCCCTTCCAAGGTTAGGCAAGATACTTACCTCAAATCAAGCTCAATCAATCCGTAAGAATGCCCTTTCCACGAATATCCGGCTCTGAATGGCCCAAATCTAGCCAAAAGCAATTACATATCATAATTATAATAAAAATAGACTCATCTAATTAATGAAATCAACATTTTAACGAAAATTCCGAAATTAACTCAAAATTGCTCGTGGGTCCCACTTATCGGAATCAGGTCAAAGTCATAAGTTACGAAAGCTCATTCACTCACGAGTCTAACCATATCAAATTTACTAAAATCCGATACCAAAATCTCGATCAAAACCTCAAAATTCGGCCTAAGAACGTTTCTCAATTTTTCACCCCAAATCTGAATTTAAACGATGAATTCGAGCATATATTAGTGGAATACAACTATAAGGGATTTAAGAATCATTACCCAAAAACTTCCGCCGAAAATCTCTCCAAATTTTGCCTTCTACCGAGCTCTCAATCAAATTTGTGAAGTGAACTTCAAACCCTCGAATCTGCCCCTTTTCTGCCCAGTTATTCCGCATCTGCGGACCTTGGGTCGCACCTGCGATGCTGCACCTGTGAAATTTTCTTCGCAGGTGCGGAAATGACTTAAGAGGGTTGGGTCCACTTCTACGGAAAAAGGGCCGCACCTGCGAGTGCGCGCCTGCGGACTATTGTCCGCTTCTGCGATCTCCTCCACGCCTGCGTGTCCTTTAGCGCATCTGCAGGCATCGCAGATGCGGCATTTCCCTTCGCACCTGCGACCCCTGACCATACATCCCAAATCCGCTTCTGTGCTTACCTCTCCGCATGTGCGATCACGCACCTGCGGTCTCTCCCCCGCAGGTGCGAAAATGACAGATGCCTGAAGACTTCAGCAGCAACACAAATCCAACTTTTGATCCGTTAAGCACTCGAAACTCACCCGAGCCCCCCGGAACCTCAACCAAACATACCAACCAATCCTAAAACACCATACGAAGTTAGTCGAGCCCTCAAATCACATCAACTAATGCTAAAATCATGAATCACCTTCCAATTCAAAATTAAAGAATTTGAAACTTCAAATTCCTACAACCAATGTCGAAACCTATCAAACCACGTCCGAATGACCTCAAATTTTGTACACAGGTCACAAATGACACTGCGAACCTACAGCCACTTTCGAAAATCTATTCCGAGCTCGATATCAAAACCTTCCACTATCGGCCGAAATCGCCGAAAATCTAACTTTCGCCAATTCAAGCCTAAATCTACTACAGACCTCCAAAACACATTCCGGACGCGCTCTTAAGCTCAAAATCACTCAACGGAGCTAACGGAGCTAACGGAGCTAACAGAGTCGACGGAATTCCATTCCGGATCCGTCTTCACATAGTTTCGACTACGGTCCAAATTTTAAGACTTAAACTTTCATTTAGGGACTAAGTGTCCCAATTCACTTCGAATCACCCGATAATTGAATTCAATCACGTACGCAAGTCAAGGCACATAATACGAAGCTGCTCAGGGCCTTATGCCACTAGACGGGATTTAAATTCTCAAAACGGCCGCCCGGGTCGTTACATCCTTCCCCTCTTAAACAAACGTTCGTCCTCGAACGTGCTAAGAATCGCCTTGAAGTCTTCAATCACTGAAAGCACATACTCAACATACACCTGCGGGGGACCCCACGTCACCCCAATCCACATAAGCCTAACAACACCATCCTAACTGCAATTTATCCTTTCTATCAATATCGATAAGCCTTAGGGTCAAAATTCTCACCTTTTATTTGTCTTCGAAAGACCCTATTCTAAATCCATAACCGAAACCAGTCTCAACCAGCTACAACAACTCATGCCTACACCCACAAGGTATGACCACACAACAAGACACACCACACATAGGCCCATAATAACATTTCTGATCACAATAGTTGCCCGTAATCAAAACCATCACCGGCAATTAGCCTCATATCCGTTAGAACCCTGTTCAAACCTCCACAACACTGACAACGATGCAAGAAACACGAATACCTCTTAACTATACACCCGAATCAACAAGTCACAACTAACACCACCGGGCACACACACCGCAAGCTAAAACTCAAGAAGCACCGAACGAAATTGACTGAATATGAAAAGAGAAACACATAAGGAAACTACCAAACAAGCCCGACAGGAACAACTCTCTATCAATACTAACCTACAAAACATTATAACAAGGAAAGAATTAAAGCATATAAACAATCACAAGGGTCCCATTTTGATATAACTTCCACCGCGGTACTCAGCCCGGTTCAAACATATCAAATCACATGGAATCGCGAGGGTCTCACCCTCAACTCTGAATCACAAGTCGAATACACATCATACCAATGGAAATCTTCCACTAATTCAATTCTGCCAATAAAATCACAACACTTACTAAACCCTCAGCCCAGTAGAGTATCGAATCACAAATCGTAACCAATTTACTCAGGAATCACATCAAACCTGCCATAATGGACAACATGAATTCACTTCTAGTCTCGAAACTTTTGATAATGAATATAAAAAAACGATAGACACGGGTTACCACTCATAGAGTCTCCCAACAGGGGTAAACACCTAAGTATAATACTAAGTCATGAACTCACCTATAGGTGGGATAACAAATAGGAAACTCGCCCCGATAAGCAGAACCGAATCAAAATACGAATGGTGCCCCTCTGTAACAAATCAAAAGCATACTTGTATGATATCATCTGGCGCAGTGGCCTCAAGCCTATTATATGAAACACATCAACGTGCAGGGCCTTCCCCTCTTGGGCACCCTCTACTCGCCTGAATACTCTGATGTGACACACCTGTCTAGAGTCTAGGACAATCTCTCACCCTATGGCTGGTATCTCCACACTCGAAGCAACCTCTCTGCTGGCGTGGCTATGGGAACTGTGCGGTACGGGTACTCTGAGACCCATGAGCACCTGAAACACTGTGCGAAGCCTGAAGTGCAAACTGAACTGGCTGACCCACAAAACCTCTACCATGTTCGTACCCTGCCTCCAAAATAAGGACCAGTAGATCTCCCTGGTCTACGAGGCCTCCTCACCTACCTGTCCTCTCTCTCCTGATCTCGCATGTACTCTCTCTCATGGCCTTGCATATCCTCTAACGGCGAGCGATCCCTACCACCTGCTGAAACGAAACATCTGACTCTAACTCCCGAGCCATACTAAACCGATTATCATGCCTGAGTCCCTCAATGAATCTACGAACACACTATCTAACTGTGGCGACCAAAGAAAGAGTTGCTGCTTTTCTCTTTTCCGTTGCTGCGTTTGCATTTTTTTGCTCTCTCAGTTTTTTCCAGATATTTTTCTCCCTCGCTTTTCTCCAGATCTCGTTTTTTCCCCTCTATTTTTCTTTGTCCCCCTTTTTGTGAGGTGAGTGTGTGTATTATTTTATAGAGTATTTTTTGGGGGTGTGAATTTGAGAGCAAGCAAAAAAAAGTGTGTGTGATGTGCATTGTGTAGTGTGAGCATGTGAAGTTTGTTACAAAAGATATGGAAGAATCTTGCTAGGTGGCAAATTGTGATTGGTTCATACTTTTTTTTTGGATGATTTTCTTTTTGATAATAAATAAAATAAAGTCTACTCCTACTAAATAAGTAAATAATAAGCAAGGTAAAATTACTACACTCAATATTTAATTCTTAAAACCTCTCCCTTAAAATTAAGCTAAACTAAATAAAATTAGATCTTTTTTTGGAATCTTTTCTTTCTTTGTAAAATAATGACAAAAACTTATACTAAAATGTGACTCTTTTTTTGTGATTTTAATTTTCTTAAGCAAATCCTATAAAAGAAGAAATAAGAGCTAAAATATGTAGATTAAACTTAAAATATATTTACATACTAAAAAGTGATGAAAAATTCAAATATAGTCAAAAATTAAGTGCTCACAGAGCTCGAAACTAGTAAGGCAGTTCCCTGCCCCGAGTGTGGATCCCGATCGTAAGAGAATGGCCGTTCTTACTATCCCAGCAGACGCCTAGGCGTTGTCTACTCCGGTGGGCGTGGCCATCTACCTTCGTTGCCTGGTGACCGAGGAGGACCAGGCAAAGATGAACAAAGTAGGCATATCGAGCCTTTTCAATGAGGCGCAACAGACACTGAACCGGGTAAGACGTCTATCATTTGTATCCTTTGCGGATTTCGCTTAGCATGTTCTAGTGACCTCATCTTTTTTCAGGCTACGGTGCTTCATCATGAAAGCTTCCTCCGGTCTCGCTTGGAAATCAGCCAGCTCGAGTTCGAGCTCAAAGAGCATGTCCGGAAGAAGGACATGTATAGGGCTCTCATTGAACAACAAGACGAGGCTCTTAAAGATCTCCCAACTCTCCGGGCCGAGTTGGAAAAGGCGTAGAAGAAGGCCTCATCTGTGAAGCGGGAGCATGCCGATCTGTTCGAGAAAGTAAGGATCTTTGAGGCTAAAAATGAGAAGCTACTCGTGATCACTAACGACGCAACTTCGCAGGTTCAAGAGAAGATAGACTTGATTGACCAGCTTCGGGTTGAGATGGATGAGGTCAAGGCAACAGTCGAGGCGTCGAGGGGTAGGATGGACCTACTGGCTTCGGAAAAAAGGCTACAAAAGAGGAGCTGGCATCGGTCAAGAACCAGCTCCGGGTGGCAAAGGACAAGGCTGACAAGTCGTCACGGCTAAATGATGATCTTCGGGCACAGCTGAACTCAGCCATCACGGAACGGGATGCCCTTGGCCAAGCATTCACTGCGTTGAGGTCCAAATTGGAGGCCACTTCAATTGATTTCTCCGATGTCGAGGAAATGATGGTCCAGTATAAGGCTGATGTGGAGATAGCCGAGGCCCGCTTAAAGACGAAGATCGAGTATATAAAGCGGCTATCCCGAGAGAGACCCTCGATGAGATTCACACCCGATGTTTTGACATGTCGACCGAGATCGAAGAAGCCAAGAGACTCGAGGCAAAGGAACTTTATGGACCTGAGGGTCCCGACGGCTCCAAAGGTTCCGAGGGTTCCGACGGTTCTGGTGACGAGTCGAGCCCCGGTGAAGGCCAGGCTTAGATGCCCTGTCTTTTTTTTGGTTTTCCCTTGTATTTTTTCTTTTTTGTTTATTTTGAGGCCGTTTTGTCGTGCCTTTGTAAATATTTTTTGAAATATATAAAATTTTCCCTTTGGCAATACCATATCTTTTTGCAAAATTTTTATTTATGTATCGCTCTTAATGCCTTAGCATAGAATCAAACGTAATCTAGAGTATCCGTTCTTCTGAGGCCCAAATGGGGCCCGATTTCGATAGCAACTCTGGATTACTTGTGGCTTCGAGATTTTGATAAAATCGAAGGTCTTTAAGATGCGTAAGTGTCTTAGACGATATTTTTGCCGAGGGTAACCTTTTAATAAGTTTTGATTATACGTAAGTGCCTTTTTTTAGTACGGACTTCGGACGTCTCCGAGCCATTTTTAGGGTAGCCGTAGCCTTTCGTACTCGGGCATTGCCTAATAGGCTTGGTGCCTCCGGGATTCGATAGCCCGGACCGTCCGAATTTTTTATCGGATGACAGTCCCCGAGTAGGGGTAGCTCGTGGGCTTGATCTAGGATCGAAAAAGCGATTGCGTAGTAAATAAAGTATAAAGGAAGCAGAGATTTCCTTCATTGTTTTATATGTAGGGTACAAGATCGAAGGTGCATAAACCTTGTGTTGTGGCTAGAGTGGGATACATGGGCATGGTTCGAATTACCGTTTAACCCTTACAATGGATCCTAACCACCAAGCCTTGGCTTTTTACATATAAAATTTTCCCTTGCTAAAGATCTTAACCTAGGGGTAATGGCCCCCAGTATTCGAGGCCAAACTTGAGAGGGCTCAGATACTGTCGATTCGATGCAAACGATCATCAATTCCGGTTTAAGGTCGGTCTTCAAATCTAAGGTAACACGTTTACTGTTGCCTCGTTAAAAACCTTACCAAAAAACTCACTTCGGGACAAAATCGGTTCAAAGGAAAAAGAGTACAACACGTGCTTTCATACCTAATAGTCACGTTCGCCCCTGACCGGGTACCTACATACGTTAGTCCGTAATGTAACTAAATTAAAAATGATTAAGTTCGTACCTTAGCAGTAGTACCGCTTTAAGTGTGCCATATTCTAGTTGTTAAGTAGTTGTACATCGATTCCCGATTCGCATTTATGCGAGCCTTTGCCAGTTATTCTGAGCGAACTGTCAAAACCATTCTTTCTCATCAAGCCCCAGCCACTAGGCCCTCGATCGCTTCTCTTCTCTTTCCTTGCGGGGTGACGTCCGGATCCATTTCCCCTTCGATCCGCGTTGTATGGTTGATATCGATCTCGGACCAATCTTGGCTCTTGATCAATGGTTCTCTTAGATTTATAATCGGTACTGATGGGGTAAACAGAACCAGAAGGGCCCCCGAGTTGGCTGTCCTCGACCCTAATCTTTGACCGATACCTGTTGTGGACGTCTGCCCAGGTTACCGCTGGGTACTCCACCAAATTTTGTTTTAGCTGTTGAAAGGCCACGAAACTTCGGGGGTTGATCCCCTAAGTGAATGCCTGAATGGCCCAATCATCCGCAACTAGTGGTAGGTCCATCCGCTCAATCTGGAATCTTGACACGAACTCCCTGAGCATCTCGTTATCCCTTTGTTTGACCTTGAAAAGATCTGACTTTCTGGTCTCGGCCTTGATGGCCCCAGCATACGCCTTTACAAAAGCATCTACAAGCATAGCAAACGAGTCAATAGAATTGGGAGGCAAGTTGTGATACCATATCATCGCTCCCTTAGACAAAGATTCCCCAAACTTTTTCAGCAGCACCGACTCGATCTCATCATCATCCAAATCGTTCCCTTTGGCCGCCCATGTATAGGAGGTCACATGCTCATTTGGATCTGTGGTCCCATTGTATTTGGGAATGTCGGGCATACGAAACCTCTTTGGGATCAGCTTTGGTGTCGCGCTCGAAGGAAAGAGCTTCTAGATAATTATTTTGGATTCTGGTCCCTTCAATATCAGGGATTCTCTCGGGATCTGATTAACCCTGGAGTTGTATGTTTCCATCTTCTTGTCGTTGGCCTCAATATTTTTCTCGCCTGATTCCACCCGTTTTGTCAACGCTTCGAGCATCTTCATTACCTCTGAAGTTACCCCGGCTTGGCTTCACCCGGTCTCTCGGTAATTTGTTCATCTCTTCGAGTGCTTTCCCTGTATTCTGCAGTTGTGCTATTGCCGCTTTTTGAGCTTGCAACATTTCGAAAATCAGTCGTAGGCTCACCCCAACACCTTACCTTCGGGTGCTTCTCGAGTTGTTGGTCGGGGTCCCCCGCAAACACTGTTTTCGGGATCAGTTGGCAAATTAATGTTGATGATCACCTGTGAGTTAGCATCGACCGGGTCGGCGCTAGGACACCGTTGGGATCGGCAAAAAGCACATCATTACTGGGCACCATATTATTATTTTTGCCATGATGGCCTGACTCAGCATTAACGTTCAAGTAAGCAGATTGAGAGTTAGACATTTTTAGGCTGACCTGGAATTAAGATTTCAAAGAACAAACGTAAAATATGTTGTGTAATGGAGATTCGTACTAAATCACCATTATTATCCTCAGCCCCATGGTGGGCGCCAAACCATTTATCCCAAAAATGAGTAACAATTAAATTTATACGTTGTTTAAAGGATACGTAGTTTAATTCAATATAAATAATTAAGAATAACAGATAGATAAAGTAAAGACAAAATAAACGATCAAACCAATTGCAATGCGATGACCAAGCTTGATCTTAGATTGATAAGTGGAATTCGTCCTCGATCGGACCCTCGGTGTAAGCTCGATCGTGAGTAAAGAAAAGAACAAATAGATACTGCCTTGAACGGTGGCTAGAAAACAAAAGTAAATTTTTTTATTGCTTTGAATTATGTGTTACAATATGCTAGACTAATGAAAAACTTTTCCTTTATATAGTAGGAGAATTTTAGTCCTAGTATAAGTCTAAAAAAGGTAAAAATCTTCTTTTTCGGTAATTGTTGATCCATAATCAATACTGAACGAGAATCGCGCCGTGATATCCGGTTGAGGCCTAATATTGCGCCCCCTATCCGTCGTGCATAACTGTCCACCGCGTCTCCTGAGGTTTAGGAGATATACTCGGTCCAGAGTCCGTTGTTGTACCATATCCGATGTTGGATATATGTTGGATATATGTTCATTCTTCCTGGGTCTCAATATGAGAGATTTTTTGCCTTGATTATAATCTCACGGATTTGTGCTCCCCCTTCGTTCTCTCATCAAAAAATCGGGGTGGACATTGCCCCCGATTTTACCCGTACACAAGACGAAAGTTTGAAAAGAAGATATTGGTTGGAGAAGGCAGCATTCAAGGAGCGGTCGCTACAAAAAATCTGTGCATTTATACTCAATTATTATGCAGCCATCAAGAGGGGTCTTTACTCATATTAAATAAGAGCTTGATTTGAGGATTCTGTCTCCCTGATTTTAGTTATAAACATAGGAATTTGAACTCATTGTAAGTACGAACAACTCTACGTAAAAAAGGCTAAACTTGCTCTTATTGTAATATTCTTTCTGATCTATACTTTGTTCTTGTTCTTGCTTCCAGAGTTGTTACTTTATATTTTTGGATCAAATTAATTCATGTGTATATAAATAACGTTACAAATTCAACTGTACCGTTTTACGGGTAAATAATAAAATTTCTCAATTGGTATTCTTAAATAAGAAATTTTAAAAAAGAAGGTTGGAGATGTTTTATGATGTTTCGTAAATGTTTGGACAATATCCGAGTTGAAATTAAGAAAAGAATTCTAAAGTTGAAATCGAGAAAAAGTTTATGGCAATTGAAGTTGTATTTAAACATGAACTTTACTTACGAAGAATTTCGCAAAAGTTATAATATGTTAATGAAAACTAGTATTTCATCAAAATACATTGTCAGATCAGCATCTTAATATTGCACTTGAAGTTCAAATACTGAAATAGTGTTTGTGAGTTGATGTAGAGCCTTGACCAAGATACCAAAACTAAAAACGACCTACTGATAGAATAAGTTCTAAATCATGTCATTGACTTTTTTAAAATATATCTAGATAAATAAAACTAAAAAACTATCATTCTATCAAGCTACTAAATGGTTCAGATAAAATCATAGACAATGGTGACTGGTGAACTAAATACCCAAATTGAATTCGAAATAGTGAGAATTAGGAAAGAGAAATAGGCCAATGAACAGCAGGTGTAAATCGACTAATTAGCCCAACTAGGCAACTATAACATCCGCGTAGGTCAAAATTTACCTAATCATGCTATAATAGAAACTTATTTACCATTTTTCTTTAGGTTCCTTAAACAGTACATTCTCTATCTATATTTACTATTTATATAAAAAAAATCTTAATAAAGAGAGCATCCCTTAGAATTAGGATGTAACTGATATAAACCCCCTCCTCACGCCACTCCCCTCCCCATCTCACTCTAATGTATATCTGTTATACAAAGCCCTTTTTTTCATCACATTTTCAAAAAGATAAAATATTTCTTTCTCTTTCGTACAAATCAACCCAAATCTCTCCCTCTTCACACAAATCCATCGATATTATCTCTAAAATTGCAACAACAAAGAGTTCTCCAATGACAATCATTAAAAAATTTCAAAGCTTTGAATTCAATATTTGGATTTTACGAATTTGTGATTTATTTGGATTGTATGTTCTTGAAAACGATTGAGAATATATCTTGGAGTTTATATCTCAATTTTGAGGAAGATTGGTTAAGTTTATAGTTATTTTTAGGTAAAATTTTATATTGAATCTCGAAGAAGAAGAAGAAGAAGTTTCTGAGTTATATCACGGTTGTATGATAATTGTATCATAAATGTATCAGATTTATTTCATAATTGTATTGCAATTGTATCAAAGTTGTATTTGACTTGTATCTGATACATCAATACCTAAAACAATACCTGATACAATACTAATACAATTTTAATATAATATTATATCAGAATTTAAGTTTCTAGTTGTTATTGAAACTTGAAGAAGATGAAGATCAGCATTGTATCACAATTTTTTAGAATTGTATCATGATTGTATCATTATTGTATTTGTATCATAATTGTTGCATAAATTATAGCACAAATGTATGATAATTGTATGTTAATTATATATGGCGACCAACAATTGTAAGTTTGTGACCAATTTTACATTTGAATTTTGTACGAGCCATTATCTTATTAGTAATAGTTTTGGTAGAGTTTAACGATTTTTAAATTGTTGAAGAAACTTTTAGCAACTGATTTTTTTTTTATCATCGCATGACATTATATGCCGTGTGTATAGATTTCTAACTGCAAAGAAAAAGTTTTTTTTGTTGCTAATATGGAATTACTTTCCTAATATTATAAGGATAATATGAACATATAATATGTTGTATGACATTATATCCATTCAACCAAAACCATTCAACAATTGAAATAAAATTACCACCTTCTTGTTGAAGACATGCAACTATAGAAGAGAGAGAGAGAGAGAGAGAGAGAGAGAGAGAGAGAGAGAGAGAGAGAGAGAGAGAGAGAGAGAGAGAGAGAGAGAGAGAAGAGGAAATCTGCAAGATATTAGGACGCAGGAAATGAGAAGAAGTGAGAAAAAAAGGAAAGGATATAATTGAATTCCTTAATTTAAGGCATTAATAATGGAATAAGAGCCTTTTAAGGGGGAATGTATATAATTTGTAAGAAAAAAATTAGATACTTTTTGAAAACTACAAAACCTAGAGAAAATAAATTAATAAGTTCCTATTATAGTATATGTAGTAAAAACTCGTAAAAATAGCACGGGCTAGTCAGTTTTCGGACTGGTCATTCAAAAATAGCCAGAGTTTGTAAAGTCATTGAAAAATAGCCACAATTTTGCTGCATCACGGAAAGGTCCAGCATAATATACTGGAGATCGGTGCACCTGTGTATGAACTTCCAGCATATTATGCTGGACCAGTATATTATAATGGAACTCCAGTATATTATGCTGGAAGTCCAATATACTTATGCTGGAACTCCAGTATATTATGCTGGAGTTCCAGTATACTTATGCTGGAGTTCCAGTGTACTTATGCTGGAATTCCAGTATATTATGCTGGAGTATTTTTCGGATTTTGAACAATATTCGTTCAAATTTATCTTTACATAAAAAGTGGCTAAATTTCGATTACTTTTAAAATTATGACTATTTTTGAATGACCACTTGTAAATCTGGCTATTTTTGAATTTCTCCCGGAAAACTCCCCTAAATTTCCTCAAGCCCAAATAGACAAAAGATGATAGTCTATATACAAGCCCAACTCAGCTTCTCCCAGCAAAGAGTAAGAATCTAAAAAGGACTTTTAAGTTATAACACATTTGTGTGTGAGTTCGTATCCAAATAGTCTTTTACCGTTTGATTTAAATACTTTATTCTCCTATTAACTACGTGAGAAGTTTAAAAAAATAGTTTCCTTTTCCTTTATAATTTTAGTTCTTTGGAACTTGAATTGCCTACGTTTTTTTTTTTTTTTTTGACAACGATCCTTCCGCAAGTTCACCTGATTATTATTACATAAGCTTTGATTTCATAGTCTAGAGAGATACAAAACCCTTGATGTCTGTCCAAAAGCCTTATAAGGTGGAAAAAAGGAATCATAACTTAATTTCTTTTGGCTAAAATGCATACTAGTTACAATAAAGGGTAGTTGACTTTAAACCGCGTATGGCAGCTGAAGAGTATCTTACTAAGTGAAAAAGACAATGTAAATGATCACACAATTACCTTGTATGTTACGCAAATTTTAAATGAGTTGTGTACCTTTTAACAAAGTAGTGTACAGCCTCCATATCTTGACAAAGTGGAATCATGACCACAGACATCATGGATTGAACTTCGTCAAGTCATTATTCCAGACAAGTCATTTTCTCAGACATAGATTGTGCAATAAATTTGTGATCCCTCTCTTTTAAAGGAATAAGCATAATAGTACTTAACATATTACCAATAACCAACTGGAAAAAAAAAAAGTCACCGGATATATAGACTAGACCCGAGGAATCCTTGAAGCAACGGTAACGGTAAAGTAATTTATGTGTGGCCGACAGGTCATGAGTTAGAATGATGGAAGCAGCCACTAATATTTGCATTAGAGTAGACTATATACATCACACATTTGGAGTACAGCTTATTCCCGAACCCTGCGAGAATGCAGGATGCTTGGTGTAGTACCGAATTGCCCATGCATGGATAGTCCAATAAATGAACTACATCTGTGTTTATTTTTTTTACATAAATTTTGATCACTTAATTTTCTAACTTTTCACAAAATGTTATATATAAATCAAAACAGGAAGTGGTATAACGTATTATATATTTCTAAAATAGTGGTAGTAATAGCTAACAAAATCCAGACAGAGCAACACACTCTAAAGTCTAAATATAATTGATAATCAATCAAACAAAAATAATAAGTAAAGTGAGTGTTCAACCGTAACATATAAAATAACGTAATTTAATTATTTAATATTGGCTCCCAGAGAAAATTAATTAAAGTTTGGGTATACACTAGTTGGGGTAAGATTTTTGTAGTAAATAACATATGGTAGGCGATGTTGAGAAAAAACCCTATTCTTAGGAAACACATGCTACTATACTAATTCCCTATGTATACTTTCTTGCTTAATATTTTATTAATGTCGGGTTTTTTTTCCAGCTAAGGTGACGGATCTATTGAAGATATATACTTGTAATATATACTCTAATACGTAATTCCTCTTACAAAGAAAAAGATACGTTATGTTTTATGGGTAGCATTAACACAAAAGGAGGAGGAGGTGCAAGTTGGGGTGAGGAAAGCAAATGAATCTTGGGATCTCTATCTGGATTGTCGAGTTGTACTCAAGTAAAGTGAAAAGCATGGAAAAAATAGGTCCCAGAATTTTCACTACGTGGAGTATACTTGCATTATTTGACATCCATAGTTCAGATCATGATCAGTTCTGCAAAAATCTGGGCAGCGCTGTAATAAGCAAATGGAAAAAAAGGCCAAATATACTCATGTACTTTAGAATATTGTCTATATTTAACCTCCGTTATACTATATATCTGTCTAAATTTACTCTTACCGTTATATTATCCGGCCAAAAAAAATTACCCCTACCATCAGCAAACTTTTAAAAATTATCCCTTGATCTGTTAGGTAATAAAAAATCTCCCAATTTCCTTTTATTTAAATCACTTGTTGTTCTTCTTGCTCTACTATTTTCAGAAATTACTATTGATGTACTAGACTATACAAATTATTCGTGGATATTTTTAATTATCAATGCACACACTTCTCTTCTTGTGATAATGTGTTTGGAATTGGTTTAAAATTTATTTATTTATTAACCTTATACATATCGTAGAATTCAGTGAGTCTAAATATTGTGTATTATATGCAACTGCTCATCATGTATGTACATATATATTTGAATATATTTTGTTAATGTCTTGTTAGTGTAAAGTTCGATCGTCTAATTTAAGAGTGCACAATGCGTAGGCATTTGATTAAAATAAAGTTGAATTCGCAATGTAAATTTTCCAAGTAACTTCAATTTTCCACTAATACTTGCAAAGTCTCTATACATTTGGGCAACAAAATCATTAAAGTTGAGGTGTTGTAAATACTTTTAGAATTTAGACAGGGTACCTAATTAAGATTCTTCAATTTACTAGACTTTCTTTACAAACTGTTGTATTATTTTAATATTTCTTTCTCTTACTTTTTTTCTATTAAAAAGCAGGTATATGCCAATTATTTCGAAAATAATGAATCAAGAAGAAGAATAAATGACTTAATTAAAATGATTTGGGAGATTTTGGGTCACCTGACGGACTAAGGGTTAATTTTTAAAAGTTTACTAATGGTAGGGGTAAATTTGGTCAGATAGTATAATGGTAGGGTAAATTTGATCAGATAATATAACGGATGTTAAATGTAGACAATATAGAAAGGTATATTTGGCCCTTCTTCCTAAACAAAATGATAACAACAAGAACTCAGGTATTGTGACAATTTGCTTACAAACTAACCTCCCGAGGGATATGATAACCCAGCCGTGGTCAACGCAGGACCAATTTATTGTGACAATTTGCTTTTTAAGTGATTTATGTTTGCAACTATAGTAATTAATGTCTAAGACTTTATTTTCTGTTCTAAATTAATACCTATGTTGTAGTATTTTCAAATGATGTGGGCGTAGTACATATAAGTAGTTTTTAAAAAGAATATTATCTAAAAAAAATAATTGGAGCTGTTATCTTTTTGACTTTCACATTATACGTACAGGAAAAGCAGTCAAGATCTAGCTTTATTTTCTCCTTTTTTCCTTTAATTTGTTAGTGCTCGACCTTGTGCATATGCTAAATCCTGCTCCCCAGTAAAGTGCAAAATTCCGTTCACATAAATATAACCTAAGAATACAAATATCTCAAAGACTTGGGTGTGTTTGGTACGAAGGAAAATACTTTTCGAAAAATATTTTCCAATTTTTGCATGTTTGATTGGCTTAAATATTTTAGAAAATATTTTTTCTCACATGTCAAGAGAATGAAAACATTTTCCAAAACTCTTTTCCAACTTTCCCCTTCATTCCCCATCCCCACTAATCCACTCTCACAACCCCACCCCAATTCCACCCACCTCTCCCTAAAAAATATTTTCTTTTATTGCAACAAAAAGAGTATTTTCTTTTCGTAATGCATAAAAAGTAGTTTCTTTCATTTCAACAAAATAAGTACTTTATTTTCAATGTTGTAGTACTTTCTTTTTCAACAAAAAAGAGTATTTATTTTAGTTATGGAGCACGAATTTCAATGTTATTTTTGCGTAAAAAAAGTAAAGCAACACATTAATTTCTTTGGGTTTGTGTAAATTTTTAGAATAGACCAACGAAAACAGGGTGGCCCCGGTACAAGACTTTGAAGTCTTACGGTATGCCCACTGGACTTCGGAAAAAATTTCCTTCCATTTTCCTTTTGCGTCGGTCAATCTCTTCTTAAGGTTTTTGAGTATGGTCTAGTTTGTAGACTCCGCCTGCCCGTTCCCACTAGGGTGATAGAGTGTTGACAGGATCCTTTTGATCTTATGGTCCTCGAAAACTTTTCTTACCCTACTACCGATGAACTACTTTTCGTTGTCATATACGATCTCGGACGGTATTCCAAACCGACATATAGTGCGGTCCTAAATAAAATCAATGACTTCTTTTTCTCTAACTTTATCGAATGCCTGAGTTTCGACCCATTTAGAAAAATAGCCAGTCATAAATAATATAAATTGAGCCTTACCGGGTGCCCATGGTTGGGGACCGACGATATTCATTCCCCATTTCATGAATGGCCAGGGTGACAAGACCGAATGCAGTAGCTCCCCGGGCTGATGGATCTTCGGTGTGTGCCTATGATAGTCGTCGCATTTCTGTACGAACTCCTTCGCATCTTTCTCCATGTCGATTCAATAATAGCCGGCTCTGATTATCTTATGAACCAACGATTCGGCCCCCGAGTGGTTCCCGCAGGTGCCTTCGTGAACTTCCCTCAAAACGTATTCAGTGTCTCCCGGTCCCAGACATATGGCGAGTGGGCCATCGAACGTTCTTCTGAACATGGTGTTATCTTTGGATAGGCTGAACCTGGCCGCTTTCGTGCATAGAGCTCTCGATTCTTTAGGACCCGAGGGCAGCTTTCCGGCCTTCAGGTAATCTATATACTTGTTTCTCCAGTCCTAAGTTAAGCTTGTCAATTTTATCTCAGTGCGACCTTCTTCCACTACCGATTTCATGAGTTGTATGACCGTTCCCGAGCTGAATTCATCGTCATCAATCGATGACCCCAAGTTAGCTAGAGCATCAACTATATTGTTTTGATATCAATATATATGTTGCAGGGTCCACTCCTTGTATCGTACCTGTAGCTTATCCAAGTATCTTCGCATTCATTCCTCTTTCACTTCGAATGTCCCATTGACTTGATTCACCACAAGAAGGGAATCGCATTTAACTTTGATCACCTCGACCTCCATGCTTTTAGTCAGTTCGAGACCTACAATTATGGCCTCATACTCGGCCTCATTATTAGTCAATTTCACAGTTCTAAAAGATTGCCTAATTATGTTACCCGTGGGCGGCTTCATCACGATGCCGAGTCCGGACCCTTTTACGTTCGGAGCACCATCCGTAAAGAGGGTCCAGATCCCCGAGGAAGTCCTCGAGATTAACAATAATTCCTTTTCGACTTCGGGTATTAAGGCCGGCATGAAATCGGCCATGAAGTCTGCCAAAATTTGAAATTTGATTGCGGTTCGGGGTCGGTATTCAATATCGTACCCACTAATTTCCACGACCCATTTGGCCAATCATCCCGAGAGCTCGGGTTTGTGCATTATGTTACTTAATGGGTAAGTGGTCACGACACATATGTGATGGCATTGAAAATATGGCTTTAACTTCCTGGAGGCGCTTAGCAAAGCGAGCACCAATTTCTCTAGGTGAGGATACCTCGTTTCAGCCTCGCCTAGAGTCTTGCTAACATAATATATAGGGAATTGCATACCTTCTTCTTCCCGAACTAAGAATCCACTCACCACTATCTCAGATACCGCTAAGTATAGGTACAACTGCTCGTCTGCCTTCGGAGTATGAAGTAAAGGCAGACTCGAAAAGTACCGTTGGAGCTCTTCCAAAGCTTTCTGTCATTCTGGAGTCCACGAGAAGTTGTTCTTCTTCTTCAATAACGAGAAGAACTTATGGATTTTGTCGGAGGACCTTGCAATGAATCGACTCAGGGTAGCTATGTGCCCGATTAGTCTTTGAACGGCCTTGACATTCTCCACTACGATAATGTCTTCTATGGCCTTGATTTTTTCGGGATTGATCTCGATTCTCCGTATGGACACCACTAATCCGAGGAACTTCCCGGACTCGACTACAAATGCGCATTTCTCCGGGTTCAGCTTCATATTGTACTTCTTCAGTATGTTGAAGGTTTCCTGCAAATATTTCAAATGGTCCTCTACTCGTAGGGACTTAACTAACATGTCGTCAATGTAAATCTCCGTTGATTTTCCTATTTGCTCTTCGAACATCCAATTTACTATGCGTTAGTAAGTGGCACCAATATTTTTTAGTTCCAATGGTATTACGTTATAACAATAGGTGTCGTATTTAGTAATGAAGGAAGTTTTTTCCTTTGTCGCCCGGATCCATCCGGATCTAGATGTACCCGGAATAGGCGTCGAGAAAGCTAAGTATCTCATGGTCGGCCATCACATCGATCATGACATGTTAGGCAAAGGAAAAGAGTCCTTAGGGCATGACTTGTTTAAGTCTTTGTAGTCTACACACATTCTTAATTTATTTCCCTTTTTAGGCACTACCACTACGTTTGCTAACCAATCCGAGTACTTAACTTCCCGAATGAAACCTATTTTAAGAAGTTTAGATACCTCGTCTTTGATGAATGCATGCTTGACTTCGAACTGAAGCCTCCTCTTCTGTTTAACCGAGTGAAACCTCAGATCTAAGCTCAACTTGTGATTAGTTATTCCCAGCTGGATCCCTGTCATGTCAAGATGGGACCAAGCAAAGTAATCCATGTTAGCTATAAGAAATTCAATGAGTTTTTTCCTGAGCTCGAGCGTAAGACCCATGCCTAGGTATACCTTCCGATCGGGCAGGTGCTCGATCAATATGACTTGCTCCAGCTCCTCAACCGTCAACTTGGTGTCATCGGAATCGTCAGGGGCTATAAAAGACCTGGGGACTCCGCAATCGTCTTCCTCGCACGTCCCCTGCTTTTCTGGTTCGGTCGGGGTCGGTATCAATGATTGCAATTTGGTTTCTTCCTTGGTGACCGAACTCGGGTTCTTCAACGTTGAGAATGTAGATATCGGGACCACCTCATCGACCGCGAACATCTCTTTTGCAATCGGTTGCTCTACGTAAACCATTTTGATCCCTCCCGGTGTGGGGAATTTCAACGCCCGATGTAGACTCGAGGGTACTACCCTCATGTTGTGAATCCAAGGCCTCCTGAATAGAGCGTTGTATCTCGTATCTCCTTCGATCACATAGAACTTTGTTTCCTGAACGGTTTCGGCGGTGTTTACCGGCAGGGTTATCTCCCCTTTAGTCGTCTCACATGCCATGTTAAACTTGTTTAGAACTCGGACTGTATGCACAATTTGGTCTTGTAGACCCAGCTGTTCCACAACCCTCGATCTGATGATATTGGCCGAGCTACCTGTATCAATTAACACACACTTAACTCAAGATTTATTTATGAGTGCAGATATTACGAGTGCATCATTGTGTGGTTACATGATACCTTCATCATCCTCATTGTTGAAAGATACAGTTCTCTCTGGTACAAAATCTCGAGTCCGTTTTTCTCTTGTAATTGACACTTTAGTGAGATTTAACATCGTCCCCTAGGGGACGTCAACCCTTCCAATGATCATGTTAATGACATGCTGAGGTTCCTCTTGTTCGATCTGCTTGTTAGAGTCCTTGTTCCTGAAGTGATTTTTGGCTCGATCACTCAGAAACTCTCGGAGGTGTCCGTTGTTGAATAACTGGGATACTTCCACTCTTAGTTGTCGACAATCTTCGGTTATGTGGCTGTGAGTGCCATGATAGTTACCCATTAGGTTGGGGTCCCTTTGGGCAGGATCGAATTGTAACGGTTGAGGCCACTTAGTATCTTTGATGCGTCTGTTGGCTGATACGACGGCGACAATGTCGACGTTGAAGTTATACTCTGATAACTTTCGTGCTTCCTTAGACCCAATGGGT
This sequence comes from Nicotiana tabacum, assembly GCF_000715075.1. Taxonomy (NCBI): domain Eukaryota; kingdom Viridiplantae; phylum Streptophyta; class Magnoliopsida; order Solanales; family Solanaceae; genus Nicotiana; species Nicotiana tabacum. Next base: position 105,463,289 of record NC_134081.1, on the reverse strand, counting down.
CTATCAAAATCGTTTTTGCTCATGAGTCCCCAGCCATTCTGACCTCTGTCGCTCCTTCTTTCACTTCTCACAGTGTTGCGTCCGCACCCATTACCTCTTTGATCTACATTGTATGGTTGATACCGGTCTTTATTCAATCTTGGTTCACGATAAATATCTCTTTTGGATGTGTCACCAGCTCTGACGGTATAAACGGACCCGGAAGGGGCCCCGATGTGGTCGTCTTCGACCCTGATTTTTGATTGATACCATTTATGGACGTCGGCCCAAGTAACTGCCGAGTATTCTATAAGATTTTACTTCAACTGCTGTGAAGCCAATGAGCTTCGGGGATTGAGTCCTTGGGTGAAGGCCTGAACGGCCCAATCATCTGCGACCGGAGGCAGGTCCATCCGTTCCATTTGAAACCTCGATACGAATTCCTTGAGCATCTCGTTATCTCTTTGCTTTACCTTGAAAAGGTCTAATTTCCTGGTCTCGACCTTGATGGCCCCGGCATGCGTTTTTACAAAGGCATCTGCAAGCATAGCAAACCAGTCAATAGAATTAGTGGGTAAGTTGTGAATTGTGATACCATATCATAGCTCCTTTCGACAAGGTCTCTCCGAACTTTTTCAGCAGAACGGATACGGTTTCATCATCTTCCAAGTCATTTCCTTTGACGGAGCACGTATATGAGGTCACATGTTCGTTGGGATCGGTGGTCCCATTAAACTTCAGAATTTCGGGCATACGAAACTTCTTTGGGATCGGCTTCGGAGCTGCGCTCGTAGGAAAAGGTTTTTGAACAATTTTTTTGGAATCTAGGCCCTTTAGTATCGATGGTGCTCCAGGGATTTGGTCGACCTTGGAGTTATAGGTCTCCACTTTTTTATCATTTGCTTCGATTTTATTTTCTCCCGATTCCAAAGTTTTGTCGGTTTCTCAAGCATCTTTATGATCTCGGGGTTTGTCTCGGGTTCTGCTTCATCCGGCCTTTCTGTGGCCGGTTTATTTCTGCGGACATTTTTTCAGGACAGTTCGGGCTCAACTCTACTGGGGGCTCGACTTTGGTTCTGCAACTTGGCTATCGCTTCCTGTTAAGCCTGTAATATTTTGAAGATCACGCGCAAGTTGATCCCGTCACCTTCGTTGTCGTGTGTACTCCGGAAAATCGACCGGGCTCCCCCGCGAATGCTGTTTTTGGGGTCAGTAGGCAAGTTTGCTTCGATAACCACGTGTGAGTTAGCATCGATCGGATCGACGACTGGGACTCCATTGGGGTCAGCAGGAGGCACCTCGTTGCTGGGTACAGCGTTGTTGTTTTCCCCATGGTAGCAGAACTCAGCATCCACATCCAAATGGGCAGATTAGGAGTTCGACATTTTTAATCTGACCTGAAATTAAAAGTTCAAAGAACAAGTGTAAAATAGAATGTGTTATGGAAATTTGTAACAAATTGCCACTATTACCCTTAGCCCCGCGGTGGGCGCCAAACTGGTTACCCTAAAAAATGAATAACAATTAAATTTGTAAGTGGTTTTAAGGGTACGTGGATTAACTCAATACAAACGATAAATAACATTAGATTAAACAGATAAAGAATGTAATAAATTATCAAACCAATCAAGAGGAGTGATCCCGGACTTAGTAACAACTTAATGAAATGTCTGCCTTCGATCCCGTGCTCACGTTACTGGTGATTTAATGAACAAAATAAGAACTTTGAATAACGGAGAAAATAAGAGTATATTGCCTTGATATGCGTGTTACACTGTCCCTAATGAATAATGAGACCCTCTTTATATAGTAAGGTAATTTTACCCTACGTACAATTCCATAAAAGGTAAAAATCTTCTATTTAACTAATCACCGGTTCTCTGCCGATACGTGCCGAGATTCACGTTGTGACATTCGGCTGGTCACGGATATCACGGTCTTTTGTTGGTCGTGCTCGATTATCTGGTAATGCTCTCTGAGGCCTTTGGGATTCGAACTTGGGGGTCATGGTCCCGATACTCCCGAGGTCAGGCGTTTGCCCGGACTCCAGTTCGAGGGGCTCTTTGCTTCGACTCCGTATCTTTACCGTCACGTCTCTCGCTCCGTTTACTTCATTGGAAACCGAGGCGTCCCATGGGTTCGGTTCGTCCGTATACAGTTATGCCCATCATATTCTCATCTTCCCTTCGTAAAATTCGAAGATAATGCTTGTAATTATTTGTCGAATCATTCTCATTAATTGGTAAGAGAAGAAGAAAAAGTCATTTACCTTAAACAGCCCCACTAAGTTGGATTTGCATCTCATTATTTTTATTTCAACAATAGGCCTGATGTAAAAGCTCTCTATCCATAAGTGGACTAACAATAGTTTCATATTTCCACTTTCTTCGGCTTTTTACGTCTTGTTTGTCCACAAAATCTATAGTATGTAACTAATGGTATTTTTTAAGGTTATTTATTTATTATTGAAGAACAACCAGCATCTTTCCAGTTACCTTTAGTTTATAAGTGCCATCGTTTCTGCTGTAAAGCTTTCAAAAAGAAAGCTACTATAAGGGTAGGCCCTCCAAATTATTTTCTTGACCATCTCTTTGTGTTCCTGAATCTACAAAGATTTAGTATCCCTTCCTTTTCCGCGCTTCATGTTCATATATATATATATATATATATATATATATATATATATATATATATATATATATATATATATTGTTTTTTGTTTTCTTTTAATCTTTTAGTTACATGTCTTTTGTTATGTTCTATACTTCTATATCCTATAATTCCAGCATTGTGGGCATGCATTTATGATTTTATTAATAAGTTTAAGTTCGTACACTAATAATGTATAAATGTTTTTACACAATCAGGTAACATTGATCTACAATAACAACTTTTTTACATAAATCTCATATGATAACATGGAAAATAGAGTAATAATATGATATAACGAGTTAAATTATAATGATAGTAAAAAATTAATTATATCTTAAGTGTACCAAACCTAAATCCTTTATCGAATTCTATTTTTATGCACTAACTTTTATTTCCACTTTCGCGATTTTTATGAGGGGAATTTGTTTCATTTCTGGAGTAGAAGTCTAATTTTATGTCATTTCAAGGTAAAAAAAGAAACACTTCGAACCATGCGACAAGATTGAGAATATAACAAAAGAGAAGAACGATATATGTAAGAGCCTTGCCGAAATTATAATTTGGTCATGACTAAAGATAACCGTCCAACTTTATCCATGTCCGCCGAAATAATATTCAATATCTAAGGTGTGTTTGGTACGAAGAAAAATATTTTTCATTCAAAATGTTTTCCTAAAAAATATTTTCATGTAAAATGAGTGATTTTATCACTTATTTTTTCTTGTTTGGTTGATGAGTGAAAACCTTTTTTCGAAAAATATTTTCTAGTATTTGGTTAGAGAGTACAAAATATTTTTTTTTAAAATAATTTGTTGCGCTACACTCCTCACCCCTTCCCCCAAGTCCCGATGTTTCCTGTGCTCTCCCCCCAAATACCCAACATTTTCATGACTTTATTTTATGCCGAAGCGCTAATACCGATCGAGGTAGGAGAACCAAGTTACAGGTTCCGATATACGACCGAAGAGTCAAACGGTGAGGCCATGAGCACGAGCCTGGAACTATTGGATGAAAGGCGCGAGGCCGCCCTCGTCCGGTTGGCCGCCCAGAAATAACGGATCGAAAGGTATTACAATCGGAGAGCCAATCTCCGACACTTCAATACCGGAAACTTGGTGTTAAGAAAGGTGACACTGAACACCCGGAACCCGAACAAAGGAAAGCTGGAACCGAATTGGGAAGGTCCATATCGAATTATCGAGATTACCGGTAAAGGTTCATACAAACTCGAAGCGGGGAACGGTGAGTAGCTACCGAATAACTCGAACATAACCCACCTAAAACGATACTACTGCTAAGGTATGACCCCATTCATTCTTTTTTATTATTACATATATTTGCGAATTGGACTAACACTTGCATGCAACAGCCAAAGGAAGGTGTAGTGTTAGGCCTAAAAGCACACGTTGCACTCTTTTTTCCTTGAACCGATTTTGTGGCAAATAGATTTTCCGGCAAGGTTTTTAACGAGGCAACAGTGGGTCGTGCTCACTTAGAATCAAAGGCCGGTTATGAACCGGAGTCGATGGTCACATCAACAGTATCCGATCCCGCTGAACGATCGACCTTGAATACTAGGGGCCATCACCGTCGGATAATTATTCTATCAAGGAAGGAAACTTTGTGCTTAAAACGTCTGGGCTCGGTAGATAGGATTTATTGTAAGGGCCAAACGGTCAAATGAATCGTGCCCGCATAGATCACCTAAGCCATAACACGAAGCTTTTACACACTTATAATCTTGTATATTATGCACAAGAATGAAAGAAAGTTTCTACCTTGCAGATACATATTTTGTCACTTAAGACTATTACATTTTGTTCCTTAAGGATATCGATCCCAAAGGCTGCCTCTATCCAGATCCATTAGACCATCCCCACTCGGGTACTGTCGTCCAAGGCAAGCTCGAACGACTCGGGTTATCGAAGCCCGAAGGTACAAAGCCTATTAGGCAGTACCTGAACTTAAAAGGCTATGGCCACCCCCACTCAGGGACTGTCGTCCAAGGCAAGCTCGGACGGCTCGAGTTATCGAAACCCGGAGGTACAAAGCCTATTAGGTAGTACATGAACTTAAAAGGGTACGGACACTCTAGAAATGGCTCGGAGACGTCCGAAACCCATAATCAGAACATAAGGCTTTCAAAATTCCAAACTGACTCAAAGGTTACCCTCGGCAAAATTAAAGTCTAAACAATCTGAACAATACTTTTGGGGAAAGCTTCAGGTCATATCGAGCTCCCACAAGTTTCAAACGAAACTTACATAAAAAAAAAGTCTCGTTCGGACCTCCGAACAAATAACTTATTACTGCATTTTATCCCGTGCAAAGGCATTTAAAATCTTTACAATTGTAAAAAGAATGTTGAAGGTAATAAACTTGGAAATTGCCAAGAGGAAAAAGAACCTTGTATATACACATCCCAAAATGTCTTTACAACGACCAATGAAAACGGCCTCAACAAAATAAAAATACAAAATGCAAAACAAAGGCAAAACTTCCTAAGGCACATATGCCTGAACTCCACTAGAACCCGCCTCATCATCAGAGTCGTCAGGGTCTTCTCCATCTTCGGGTTCACCGGAGCCCTCGGAGCCTTCTTCGCCCTCAGTCTCGGCCAACTTCTTGGCATCTACCTTGAGCCTCTTCGCCTTTTCGATCTCATGCCGACAGGTCGAAACCTCGGGCATGAATCTCGTCGAGGGTCTACCTTCGAGACATCCGCTTTCGCCTCAACATCAGCCCTGTACTGGGCCATCATCTCTTCAGCATCGGCCCTGGATATTTTCGACTCAGATCTCGTTATTTCGAGCTCCTTTCCAAGGGCATCCTATTCAGCAATGGCCGAGCCTAGTTAAGCTTGGAGGTCCTCGATTCGCTGAGCCCGTGTATCGGCCTTCTCTTTTGCCACTCGGAGTTGGACCTCTACTGATGCCAGCTGCTCCCAGGCGGTCTCCTTCTTCGAAGCTAGTCGGTCTATTTTTCCCTTCCAAACATCGGCCAAGGCCTGAATATCGTTCATTTCAGCCCGGAGCTGGTTGATCCGATCAATCTTCTATTGGACCTGCGAGGTTTGGTCGTTAGTCGCCATGGCTAAGTCGTCCTTGCTAACTTCAAAAATCTTTACATGTTCACCAAGTCGGCATGCTCCTTATGAGCCGCCTCCAACTCAGCCCGAAGACTCTTGACGACACCCTCGTGTTGCTCGCTGAGAAGCTTATACGTGTCGCTCTTCTCTGCAAGCTCCTTGGCCTAAGCCTCGAGCTGGTTAACCTCGGCCCGGTACCAGAGGAAACTTTCATGATGGAATACCGAAGCCTGCAAAAAGATAAAAAAGAGAAGACATGAGAAATATCAGAAGATGGAAGAACGTAACGATGCCTTACCCGATTTAGCGCCTGCTGTGCTTCGTTAAACAAGCACGACACATCCATATCACTCATTTTTGCCTAGTCTTCTTCGATTACCAGGCATCGGAGGTAGCTCGCCACTCCAATGGGGGCAGAAAGAACCCGGGTATCCTCTGGGACGGTGATGATTATTGACCTTTTACGGCCAGGATCCATGCTCGGGGCGAGGAACTGGTTGATCAACTTTCGGCTGGAATTCACCCCGTCGGTTACTGAAGACGGCTGTTCCTTGGCACCTTCAGGTCGCCCAACCCAGTGAAATCTTCCAAAGCGGTCGAGTCTACACCCTCGAAAAAAGAATGAAGGGAATCGTCCGCACCATGAGCTCCTTCATTGGATCGCTCCTTCGCCGTTCGAGCCTCTTCGAGCATGGACTCGGTATAAGAAGGTGACCCTGAAATATATATTACACTGGGTGCCTCCTTCGGGGCATGACCTGCATCCCGGGAAGACTGGGCTCCAGTCTCCTCATCGGCCTCCCTAATCTGAGGTAGAACGACCTCTTGAATCTCCCGTTCAACAGCCACCCACCCTTCGAGGGAGATCGATTTACGGGCCACAAAAATATCATCCTTATCGGGCTCATTCATGAGCTGATTAAGTGAGTCCGAGTCGGGTGCTTGAGAGCCATAACTCTCCTTTGGCTTGCGGGCCAACCTTCTCCTTGGCTTCTTCTTCTCCGAGCTCGGGGAACTCGGAGCCTTTATTTTCTTCTTCTCTCTTGCAGCAGCCCCGAGCTGTCCCGAGGCGAAGGGATCAACAAACAAATCATCATCCCCTAGTAGAGGCCTAAGCTCAATGGTCTTAGGTAGGCCTCCGAAAAGAACAGGAAGGAAATGAGAATGTGATGCTAAAAGGGGAGCCTAATGTTACTTATTCGGGAAAGAAATCTTACCATGAGAACGAGCCTCCCAACGGTCCTTCGAGAGCTTGCGCCATGAGCGCTCTGAGTAAGGCATCTATGAACTAATACCCTCGATCCACTCCTTGAGCCGAGGAATGACGTTTAGGGCTCGAGCAACAGCTGCACCACCGCAAAGACTGGTAAGAAAAAAAAGGAGATGAACGTAAAATCAACATTTAAAGGAAAGTTGTGCTTGCGTGATACATTCCACTTATAGGGAATGGCCTAAATTCGGCTGGGATCAAGTCTGAGGTCCTCACCCGGACGAAGCGTCCCCGCCAGTCCCGATCCCGATCCTCATCGATACTTGAGAATGGGGCTTTGCTAGCTCAGCGTACGAGCTTTATCAACCCCCTTGAAAGATTTGGGGACTATATATGCGAAGTAAATGATCGATGGTGAATCGACATGAGTCGATTTTGTTCACGAAGTATCGAATGAGGATTACGATCCTCCACAACGACAGGTGGATCTGACCGAGCTATACTTCATACCTCCGACAAAAGTCCAGAATGACCGGATCCACCAGACCCAGTGTGAAGGGATAAGCGTAAGCACTCAGATATCCCTCCACATGGGTAGTAATGGCTTCCTTGGGCTCGGGGATTACTATGTCCTTATCCACCCAGCCGCAGTCCTTTCGAACCACAGGAAGGACTTCTTCGGTGATGGAGCAAATATACCTAGATACCGCCTCGCATCGACCTTGCACCGACGAGGGCTTTTCAACCTTAAAATCATCCGCGATCGAGCACCCCCTCCCCCGGGGACGAACATTTTCAAGGGAGGCTCGGGAGCCAGTTCATTGGTAGCCACGCCCGGAGTGGTTCTCTCGAGGGCGACCATATCGAGAGGGGCCCCCTCGGCTTCGGTGGTCGGCTGCGAAGAAGAAAAAGTAACTTTTTGAGGAACGGTTTTGGAAGCTTTCGCCATTACTATATGGAATATGAAGAAAGGTTGGAGATGAAAGGTAAAAGCTTTGCTGAGAAAATCAAGTGCGCTGGTTTGGGTAGAAAATAAGTAAAAGCTTGCAAATTACTGAGAAATCTTGAAGAACGGAGGTAAAAAAGTTGGAGTACGAAGAAATGCAGTAATATCCTGAAGATTCGAAGGTCAAAGCTTGGTCAAAAGGTAAAAAAAAATGAACGAATGATGGAGTATTTATAGAGGCTTCGCGTCGTTTCACATCCAGGGATGGTCTGCCGATGGCTGACACGCGTTTGAAGTCATTATGACGTGACTGACGGACGTTCTGAATTCTTTGTTATTTCTGTCACGGCGTGTTGAAGAAGGGATCAAAGTGCACATGTCGTTTCTCGTCATTTCAGTAAACTTACTCTCCGAGAAATGGGGGGACTATATATATATATATATATATATATATATATATATATATATATATATATATATATATATATATATATACGGGTTGGAACACCCCATGGGATGCCATGGTTTCCGATGAAGTAAACGGAGCGAGAGACGTGACGGTAAGGAACCAGAGTCGAAGAATAGTGATTACTCGAACTGGGGCCGGGAAAATGGTGGCCCACAGGAGTATCGGGACCATGACCCCCAGGTTCGAATCCCAAAGGCCTCGGAAAGCATTATCGAATAATCGTGCACGACCAACAAAAGACCGTGATATCCATGACCAGTCGAATGTTACGGCGTGAATCTCGGCACGTATCGACAGAGAACCGGTGATTAGTTAAACCGAAATTTTTTACCTTTTATGGAATTGTACTTAGGATAAAACTCCCCTACTATATAAAAAGGGGGTCTGATTATTCATTAGAGACATTGTAACACGCATATCAAGGCAATATACTATTACTTTCTCCGTTATTCAAAGTTCTTATTTTTGTTCATCAAATCACTAGTAACGTGAGCCCGGGATCGAAGGCAGGCATTTTATTAAGATATTACTAAGTCCGGGATCACTTCTCTTGATTGGTTTGACAATTTATTACATCATTTATCTGTTTAATCTAATGCTATTTATCATTTGTATTGAATTAATCCACGTACCCTTAAAATCACTTATAAATTTAATTGTTATTTGTTTGAATGTAAACAACAACTTTTCTTGATTTAAATATGTTGTAAAGAAGCGAAACAAGTTGACAAAAAACCATTTCTGATAAATTTATGTCTTCTTCTTTAGCCACAAAAAAATATGGTTACAGCTACGTAATATACTTGGCTGTCTTGTACTTTGTTTAATTTATTAGCAGCTTCTGATTTAAGGATATAAAGTCGTATCAAATTGAGCAAAAGAAAGGCCTCGTGTTTTTTCTTTATGGTATATGCAACTGGATTCAAAAGTTGTCCCTTTTTTCTAATCAATGCAAATCTGTTTTCAGGGATAGTTGTTCCGGAGTTTGTGGTTGGACAACAGTATACTTGTGAGGGAAATCACTGATTCCAGCCTTAAAACAAAAAATAAAATAAAAAACTTAGAGAAAACAAATTAAAAGGAGAAACAAATTAACCTAGCAATTGCAGTTATATATTAAGGAATATTTTAGTATAAAGAGAATTCCAAATGCTTCAATAAGAAAATAATTCAAAAATATCATAATTATAAACATATAGATAAGAGACCTACTCCCTCAACGTTAAACAGAATTATCTTATTCATACTCATAATTACATGAAGATAATTATTATGGGAATAGCATACATAGCAAATTATTAAAAGTTTATTTACAAGAAACTTAAGAATAAGTTGTAACAACATATATGCAAATAATCCATTTTTTTGTTTTCTATATGGGAATATATATTAAGTGACAAGTTAAAGCAGATTATTGATAATTTTTATTTTTCAAAAGCAAAACCAGAGGCCAGTACTTTCTAAAAGCGCAAGTTCGACTTGTTGATAGACTTTTACAATATTTTGTCCACCCAAATCTTTGGGGGCAGATTGAAGACTTTATTTAGAGAAGAAAAGATAATTGTGAACCTCTTTTAATGCAAAAATTTGGAAAAAAGCAAAAGATACAAGAAAAAAGAAAAGAATGTGAAGTGGAAGGAATATCGTAGGGACTTTGATTGCTTTTTACGTGTGTAGTTGTAAGTTGCAAGAAATAAGGCCCACACCACCTAATCCAACCCTTTTCCTCCATTCGTTCATCCAACTTTACTATCGGCGTACGTATATAAATATCGTTTTGATTTTGAAAAGCTTTTTATTTTAGGTAAAATATAAAATTAGTTGAGTCGATCAAAATTAATTATATTTGGTAGTAAAAAAAAATATATATATATATATATATATATATATATATATATATATTATTTTTTAGAACAACTAAAATATTATATTTTTATATTTATTTTTATTGTTTTAACAAGAAGTGCTTTATTGTCTAAGTGGTCGTCAAGTTTGTGGAATAATAATAATTTCGAAAATAAATTGTGAGATTAGTTTATTCTATGTTTGATACAACCGTTGATTCCTATTGTAGACACCGAAATTTTAACAGGTCAAGATAAATCCTAAATTCAATATGACTCTTGAAATATTAGGAGTCTAGTAGGGTTACTTGGTGGTTACTCCACCCAAACCCTAATTCATGCCTATAAATAAGGCTACATATGCCCTTCAAAGACGATCTCAACAATTTTATAAACTATCCGAATATGCATAAAGAGATCAAATAGGAAATCTCCGAAATTTCATGAAACTCTTGGAATATTCATGTCAAATATTTCTTGCTCAAAGTCCTACGTTCGAGAAATACGCCGCTAAGGTTCTCGAATCACGTAGAACAAATCGGAGGGAAGAATCAAGGAAACAGAGTTATAACCCGCAATGTTTATCAATAAAATCCTTTTTTTCTTTATTGTTGTTTGTGATTGCAGTTTTATTTTTCTACAATAATTTGTTGCAAACAAATTGGCACGCCCGGTAGGACCAGTTCTGCCCTTCATCTCTTCCTCCAGCAAATTCCTCCACAAATTTCAAGTTTCAAGCAATCAAGTTCAAGTTCAACCTCAAGAACGAAGAACAAACAAAGTTCAAGCTCAAGAACGAAGTACAAATTAAGTTCAAGTTCAAGCTCAAGAACGAAGAACAAATCAAGATTCAAGGAGTACGAGTTCAAATCAAAGTCCGTTCTAGTTGAAACCAAGATCATCGTCCGTGACAACAAATATAGATTCAAAATCAAGCTCGAAAGCCCTTGAATTTATATTGAAAAAGTAGAATCAGAGGAACCATAGAAATTGTAACACTCGAATATTTAAAATAAAATACTATGATTGTTGCAATATTTTTCGATCTTGATTTTATTTTCTCGACGCAATTTTATTATCTACACCTATATTAGCAATTCATCTACGATTGTTTATATCATAATTATGCTATTATTTTTATGCAACACTTTTATATTATGTGGTAACAATCATGGAATCAAATATTTACAAATAAAAATATATTCACTGAATATTCCTAATATCGTTTAAATATCTTATTATAATCCGATTATTATAATTTCAAAATAACTTGATCAACCATCAAATGAGTCCCAAGTGAATAGATCTCGGTGTATTTTAGAGTCTGAAACCAGAGCATTATATTTTTGGACTCAAACCACAAAAATAGATAAAAAACCAATTGATGGCCAATTTATATATAACACATGGGGTTGAATGCGTTATACTTTAACGGCACGTTTGTCCGTTAAAGTATAGCACATGTCACTCAAGTACTATATTTAAATTTTAAAATGGCGGTCAAAATATAAGTGTAGCGCATATACGGGATGCGCTATGCCTGAAGTTGAAAAAAACAGGTAGGTATAGCGCATCCCATATATGCGCTATGTCTATATAAAAAAATGGCTCATCCATCTTCCTCGACAGAACGCTGTGAAACGGTCCCTCCCCCCCCCCCCCCCTCCATTTTTTATTCAAAAATCTCCATTGGAGCCCACCCGTCCCACAAAAATTATGTCCCCTCCCTATTTTAGCGAGCTAACACCAGATCCAAGGCATTGTCGTGTAGTGAATCTCGTCTATTGCTCGTTTCAGCTCCCAAATCATCAATTTTTCACAATTCAAAAAGCTGTAAATCGAGGTATTCCGACTTACTTTTTGGTAAAACGCGTGTATATAAAGTGTATATTAGTTGTTTCTACTGTGTTGTATATTTTTTGTGATCATTTTGTGGTATAATTATTTTTTTATTTTTTATCCGGATTAGTTTATTTATGTGCTAAAAAATTATTAAAAATATATATTATTATTTTATTGAATAATTAGTGATATATGTGATTTTAGTGTTGTACGTGTATTAATATGTGACTTTATTGTTGTTAGTGCCCTTTAGTGTTATGTTGTGCCTTTAATTGTTATGTAGTGCCCTTTAGTGTAGTAAAACTGATAATAAATCTTAGCTTATGGTAGTTGACTTTGTTTATCGCCATTTAGAGTAGTGTGACTTTAGTGCTGTTTAAGATTCTGTAGTCTAGAATAAAAACTATGTGCTCTCCTTAACAAACTCGGATAAAGTACTCAATTATGGATTTAATGTATTAGTAGATAATTATCAAATATTAAATATGAATCACAAAATCAGTTGACATTACAAAAGATATACTCCCAAATATTTTGGGCAAAATATGACAGTTAACAAATAAATCGTTACGAATGAAATAGACTCAATATTATTTAACATTAAGTTTGTAGTATTTTTTATATGAATAATTATTGAATATATCTTGATTACTTATAAAAATTTAATATTTAATTCTATTATAACCCCAAAAAATCTGAAAAAAAGGATGATAGTTCAAACAAAACCCTGCAGAATTTTAGTAAAAAAATGTAGGAAACTAACATATGAAATATTAATATAGAAAATTTATCAACCTAAGTATTTGGTATATGAATAGTTACTATAATATCTTACTAGTTCTGAAAATTAAATATTTAATTCTCTATTAACCTCAAAAATATCTGGAAAAAAAAAAAGATGATAGTTCAAACAAAACTCTCGTGAATTTTAGTCAAACAACGTAAGAAAATAACATATAAAATAATAATATAGAAAATTTGTCAACCTAATTATTTTTATATGAATATTTATTAAATATATCATGATTAGTTATGAAAATTAATTATTTAAAACTCTTATAACCCAAAATAGCTGAAAAAGGATGATAGTTCAAACAAAACCCTGCCGAATTCTAGTAAAAACAAATGTAAGAAACTAAAATATAAAATAATAATAATATAGAAAATGTATCAACCTAAGTAATAATATAGAAAATTTATCGATTAAATAATAATATAAAAAATATTGCAATATATTTAAATATGTTAAACGGTTAAACAACAAAATACTTTAATTAATATTGTTCAATTTACAAATATCGTCATGAAGCTTCCCCTTGTGCATCACGGACCTGCATCTCGAGAGCTACTGATGCTCTAGGGCAACCATAGGTCTTCACACATCTGGGATGTGCAGTGTTTGTCCCAGACCTTCAACCCCACACGTATAGACGATCTGTGGGAGCTCATTAGGGACCACCCACTGCATCCCCTACAGTTAGACACCTTCAGCGGATGGATTTTTACAGGATTATAGAGATCGTCCGGTTACAGTTGGACTGGGTGATGATTACGGCTATGATACAACGGTGGTGACCGGAGACGCACATGTTTCATCTACCCATCGGCGATGCTACCATCACGCTAGAGGACGTGGAGGTTCTTTTTGAGTTGCCCGTTGATGGTATGTTTGTAGCTTACCCCCATCCTCTTAGGGACTATACGAGAGAGGACTACCTTCATATGTTGCAGAGGCTTACCGGTTCCCAGCCTGCGAAGCCGACTGCATTGAGTGGGGCCAGTCGATTGCAGTTGACGCCCGTTAGGCAGCATCTGGTGGCGCTGCACGCAGAGATTACTGATGACTCACCGCCAGTTGATATTGACCGGCAGATGAGACTGTTGCCGCTGATGATGTTTGGTGCTTTACTATTTCCGAACACTTCGGGAAACCTAGTCAGCTTGCGATTTCTACATCATCTGGAGCGGCTAGATGATTTACCTGGTTACAGATGGGGTGGAGTTGTTCTAGCTTACCTGTATATGCAGATGTGCCAGGCATGCATGGGCACCGTGAGAGACGTTGTCGGTTTTATATCGCTGTTGCAGAAACATAGTTAATTCTTTTTATGATTAAAACATACATAGTAAAAAATTACTTAAATTTTACGTCCACAATCTATATTAGGTTTTGTCCTGGGAGCGGTTTCTGCAGTTCTAACCACCTCTGCCACCGATAGCTCTGGATACACCACTTCTACTGTTTCTCCCACTAGCTAGGAGGTGGGTAGATAGGTGAGGCCAAGCCCGCGAGGTCGAGGCTCGACATCATCTCCCTCAATACAGGGATTTGTTGGATTTACTTGAAGGTGCTCAGGTACATATATACTTAAGTTTAGTTGGCCTAGCTTGATATGTTTTGTGTTTACTCATGATTATTATGTTTAATAAATAATTCATATGGAGGCCATATAGCGACTCACTCATAGCTGGATTTCCAGATTATTGCTCTTGCGGTCGAGCTATGTGGAGCTCTTCCGTCCCACTTATATGTCTCGATATAGTCGAGCATCATGCCTCCGAGCGATTCCTTCGATAGTTTGGTCGACCCTAGCTTGTACCTATTCCGCCCACTTGGAATTCCACACATTACCAGCGTGATGATCGCCACAAGGTCGACCAGACATACTTGACCTGGCTAGAGGCTCAGATAGAGGATTAGGATCGGAGGTATGGCCTGATTTCGCCACACCCTCCACCTGTCCATTTGGACGGCGAGCATGAGTACATGGGTTAGTATCGCAGTTTTACCCATCTTCTCATCGGGAATCCCGTTCATCGCACTGGTGGTCGGTACGTTCCATACGCCGGGAGGTATGAGGCACTGGTATATTATTTGTTATACTTACTTTTAATGTTACATTACTTTAACATCTTTCTTTAATTAATATTTTATATACTATGCAGGTTATTGGCTTATACCAGTTCTACTAGTTGTACCTGGAGATGCTACAGCATACAGGCGAGGGAGCGACAGTTGTGCACTAGCTTGGCTGTAGGGTTATTGATCTTGCTGTTGACACATTGAGACGTGCCCGAGAGGATGGGCGCTTAAGATACGATGATGCTTATGTGCAGCCCGAGGAGTACCATCATGGTCCATCAGTGGCCCCTGAACGTGGTAGAGGTGGCAGACATGGCCAGAGAGGAAGTGGTGGCCCACGTGGTGGTAGTGGTCGGCGAGGACGGGGTCCCAAAAAGGGGGCATTGAGGCACCCATGGAGAATATTAGAGATGATCAACCGGGTGATTACCCTGAGCCACACGATGTTCCTCATTATATGTCGTCATTCAGCCTGCAACTATCACCAGGGACTTCACAGTTGACCTCGTCAGCTCCAATGTTAATCGCGTGCACGACCATTATGCAGCATGAATGGGATCAATATTTTTCTGATCGTCCAGAGCCATCAAGGATTACTGTTGATTGTCCGATACGAGAGGTACATAGTAGGCAACAATTGAAATATGGCTCATCACTGAGGGCTGCTGAGGATCGTTCAAGCATAGATAGGGATGTATCAAATTGGGGCGAGACGTCACAACCTTCATCTACTCCAGTGCACCTCGATGTTCCAATAGAGCATTGTGTGGCTACTCAGGAGCAGGTTTGTTTGTATTACTATTATTTCAATTTGTTTTTACCTTATAGATTAGTCAGTAATATCTAAATTGTTTACATTTTTTTAAAGATTTCGCCATCACCCGTCACGGAGGCCACATTGTACGATACTCGCTTGCCGGAGACAGATGATCTTATTCAGGAGCCCGCTGAGACCATGGTACGACCATTGAATGTTTTTGCCTAACACATACGCTAGTATTCAATATTTCATATATTAAAATATCTTATTATTTTGTAGGTTACTGGTGGCCCAACGATCGCTTCTACCGAGCCTATCAGCCTTACTGACAATCATGCTGCAACGCATCCTCCGATAAAGAGGCGACGTAATGAGGATGATCCTGATAGCATAGCCGGACGGGATGGGATGCGCCTCAGGCCAGCCAATGCTTTAAAGCATACATGATGTGAGACTCATTGATATGTATTCTGAGTTGTATATATGACATTAAATATATAATAGCAAAATTATTGATGTTTTACATAATTTGCACGTGTGTTTTTATTTTTTGAGTTATTTATTAGTTTAACACCAGAACACACAAAAAAAGACAACTTATCATAAATTTAAATTCATTATAAATTAAAGATAATACATGACACGTACAACATAAAAATAAAAAGTCACACTTAACGCATCCATGTGTTTATTTTGTCACTATCGCCCATTATTCTATGCTTCAACCACTTAGATTTTTCTTCCAACCGATTATTTTCTTCTTCTGCCTCTTTCAGCTTCTCTTTCACTGTCGCAAGTTGCTCTTGCAGTTTTAAGATCTGGAGTTTGTACTCACCGATCAGATTCCAAATGTTTAGCAAACATGATTTATAGTATTCCTAGTTAATTGGTTCATTATACCATTCTTCAAAATCACATTGATTTTCGTCCTACCAATGGGAATGATAACAAAAGACTATTAATTAACATGTTATATAAAAACTATTAACAAACATAACTTTCAATAATATTAACTTACAACTTATTTACACATCCAACGTATGCGCCCTAGATTGCAATTTGACCAACATGGCTTCAAAATCGCATGTTTGCCACAGTAACACTTTGGTACGTCATTGCTTCCAGACATGTCGTAATGCTCGAAAATGAAAAAATAATGAAAAGTTATTTTCTTCGTTTGGTTACAACGCAAATAGTAATGCAAAATGTGCGGGTTTTTTTATAGGCAATTAAGAGTTATTTTAGGTTACATAATGCATATTGGTGATGCGCTACGTTTCGCGTGCTAATGATTCTTAAGGGTACAAGTGGGTACAACTTTTCAGGTCGACATCTTTTTCAGGTCGACATGACTATACACATGACGCATATTGGTGATGCGCTATGTTTCGCGTGCTAATGATTCTTTAGGATACAAGTGGGTGCAGCTTTTCAGGTCGCCAGCTTTTTCAAATCGACATGACAATACACATAACACATATTGTTGATGTACTACGTTTAACATAAAAGTTCATATAGTTTACTTCTTCTTAAGTTGAACCAACATTCCAGTATTCAAAAACTATTTCAACAACCATTACAACATCTATTTCAGAAATGCCACTAATATTTAATAAGTGATTTAAGAAGAGGCAAACAGGTGAAGCTAGTTCAACAGATCCACATGGAACACGTCACAACACAATCGATCCCTACCTTAAAAAAAATATGCTAGGTTGCTATACTGATTTGGTTGATGACAAGTGGTATGGTGTTCTACGTCCCTTGAAAAATAAGCCTATCAATATACACACTTATCTCAAAGTTGCAGGGCACATTATTGAGGGTGAAGCGCATTCTACAAAGCCCGAAGGTATGCGAATTTGGGAAAAAAATTACAATGGACCCTTTACTCAAAAAGATGTGATTATGAAGTACTATGCCACTAGCATGTGCTAGTTGTACCACAAGCACTGTCTGTAGCCTTCCAAACAAACACACACAAAGATGAACCAGAAGTGATTCGGCATTTGATGAAGGAGATTTTAGAGATGGAAAAGGCACTAGCCGTTCATCATGTACTGGATGATCTTAACTACCTACAAGGAACGGAGGATCAGTATTGGGATTTACACATGCAGCAACATTATATTCTTTATCAACATACCTCGTCGCCGCAAAACCTATATGTTGAAAGCACTTCATGGAATATGAGCATGGCAAGAGATAGATCGACTATTTCCCACACGAACATAATCTTCTAGATTCATTGATGGTGTGAGTATTATTATCGCTGTTTTGATGCAGACCAGTGTGAACTTCAAAAATATTTCGCTCGCTACAATACCGTAAAAATATATGCCACTGTGCTCGCTTCCTATATTTCTCAAATCGTTTCATCGGTTGTGGTATAAATTCAACACCCCTTTCCATCAATGATGATGCGCACCTGGATCTTTCAACAAACCTCTCTGCCATCTGCTTGAATGACATCCGCACCATGGCAGTGACAGGAAATTCACGTGCAGACTTCAGCAACTCGTTGAAAGACTCTGACACGTTTGTAGTCAAAATTCCCTAGCTTCTATCACCATCCTTATGCAAAGTCCATTTGTCAAGCTCATGTTGCATCAACCAACGATAGGCTTTTAGGTCTTCCTGCCTAATTAATTCCATTCGCCTCCTGAATTTACACTCCTAGTGATATGTTGCAGTTATCCATATTAAATCATGTAAGTTCTTGTTCGGGTGAACCCTCTAGAAGTTGGCCTTCAAGTGCCTAACAAAGTAACAGTGGTAGGCATACGGTTCCTGCCATGCACACAAATTCTGTATAGAACTTAAAATACCACCATGTTGATCATATATTAGACAAATACCTGAACGATGTCGGACAACGTACTCCTTCAAGTGATTCAAAAATAATGTCTAGGTCTCTTGGATTTCATTGGCACAAATAGCAAATACGAGGGGAAATTTGCTTCCATTATTATCTATTGCAACGGTGATCAACAACTTTACATCATACTTTCCATAGACATGAGTGTCGTTTATGGATACTACCGGCCGACAATGCACAAAACTATTAATGGTTGGTTTAAATGACCAGAACACAAATATGAATATGAATTCTTATATTCCCGGACTCCGCTCAAGCTTCCATTCAACAACAGTCCTGGGGTTAAATTATTGCAATGCAACTATCTACTTGGGTAGAGCGGCAAATGACTTATCCTAGTTACCATAAATAATTTCGAACGCACATTTACACCCGAGAAATGCCTTTCTTTTGGTAATTGTACTTCCGTATACCTGGTGGACAGATGTTATACACTCTTTACTCTTGTACCTTATAGACGATTCAATGTGTGGAATCAAGACAAGCGAAATCAAGTCAACATTCAAGTTAAAATGATTCCCACTTAATGAGTCCATATCACATGTGTGGGTGCCAATGTATTTCACTACAATCCACATATTTGTTTTATACTTTCTCGCACACAGCATCCATATACAACCTTGAAATCATCTATGACAAATAACCGTGTATACTTCTGGAGATGACTCATGAACCATGATCTCACGACACTCTTTTAAGCTGTACATGCGCACTGCCCTGCTTAGGCGCGCTTTATCAGCAAAAAATATATTCTTTGACAGCACCGTTGGTCTAGATTCATCCCCCATTATTGTCCGAATATTGTCAAGATCCCTTATGACGACATCCACATCTGGCATACTAGGCAACTAATCAAGGTACAGAATTCCCCTTGAATGAAAGGGCACATGTGACTCGTACACTCTGGGTCTAATGGGAGGTGGAGTCTGCATATTTGGAGCATGCTCATTGGTGGCATCATGCTCCCTCGGCAAATCAAGTTGGTCATTCTCATCCTCATCATCATCACCCTCATCAGGGAAGGGTGTGTCATCTTGAGACTCATCAACATTGTTGTTTTAATCATTATCATCCTCCTGATTGTGTGCATCTGCCAGATCCTGATTAAATATATCGTCTTCGGGCAATTGAGTAAGGACATGACCTTCAAGTTGCTCGTTTTCACTGCACAACCAATAAAATAATGAGTTTCTCAAATTCATCCAAACATTATATATAAAATTTATCACTTAACTTATAAATCAGAATCTGTTGATATCCCATGATGCACATTATCCTGTTGCCGATAACTTCCGGATGGACCACTATGATCCAACACACCAAAACTGGGCATATTCCAACTGTCCGTTGGTTCATAGCTTGTAAAATTTATATATAGCCGGTACCCCCTTTGGAATATATGAGTGTTAATACAAATATAATACATATAAAAAAACATAGTAATACAAAAGAAAATTAAAATTTACCACTCGACTTGTGAATTATATAAACTTGGGGAGAAATTATGTCCTCACTCCTCATTCTCCCGTGGAGATAAGTTTAAATCTGGCCAAACTCTTTCAAACGGAACCTGTTCGGATAAATCTGCTCCAAAAAAATCACCCGATGATTGAGGGTTATCCCTATTTTTCGGAACCTCAATATTGCGAACGTACATTTCCAACATTTCTGTCACAAGAAGTTTTCGGTGTCTATCCGGAGTCCTCAAAAAATCTGTCAGAGTTTCATCGTCTTCGATGTTAAACTCAGCATAACAAGCAACCCCTTGCGGAGTAACAGAATACGGATATCTTCCGGTTACTTTAATATTAAGCGAACGTTTTCTCACACTCATTTTTTTACGTAACAACGAAACAATCCATCGTACTCCATTGTAAGTGGCAACTTAACAATACATTGTGGATAACAAATATAGCGTACTGAGTTATTCTCCACGACAACCTCACCCCCCTCCCAATATAATGCAACCCTAATTTTTCGCTCTTCGGACATTATGCAAAAAAAGTTAAGCAAACAAATATTTCGGAATGAGTATAAGAAAATAAAAAGGGATGTAGAAGATCTTGAATGGATTTTTAACGAAACAATGAAACTCCTTAAATAAGTAAAAAAATAATGCGAGGTATAATAATCGTGGGTATAACACATTCATAATATACGTTATATATGTAGCGCTATAAATGCGTGCACTATAGCCTCAATTATTGGTGGGTCAGTAAAATTCAAATATAGCGCATGAGTGACATGCGCTATACTTTAACGGACAAACGTGTCGTTAAAGTATAACGCATTCAACCCATGCGTTATATATAAAATGATTATTAATTGATTTTTTTAATTATTTTTGTGCTTTGAGTACAAAAAAATAATACTTTGATTCTTGACTCTGTATTTTGATTACCGAGTGATAAACCAAGAAGACAGTTTTGATTTTGAAAAGCTTTTTATTTTTATTTTTTAGGAAAGTTTGCAGGTACAAATTGGCCATGCAAGGAACCACAAAACAAGAGATTAGACCAGCCGGGAAATTACAACTTTACATTTGGTGTATCCACTCATTTAATTGACTTTATGCCACGTAATCTGACCCCACCAATTTAGCTACTATGTAGTAGGCTATCGCGTGCTTATCTGGATCATGATTTGTTGTTGTGGTCTCACATCATCTGCTGCGCGTGCAAAGCACTTGCCATTTGATTGATTGATTTGAGCGGCAAGTAAACTTTTGAGTTGACGTTCCACACTTTCACTTACCATTCAATTGATTCGTCAGCAAAATTTACGTGATTTTTTATATCAAACATTTTGGGGGTGCAACCATTCCTGCATCTTACATAAATAGAACTATTTTATTTTTAAATTATAGATGATGATACAATTTGTTCCATGGAACGACGAAATCACAATTTATCTTGAGTTGACCTTTGCTTCTCGGTTGATTTTATGGGTATATGTTAATTTAAATCAATACAAATATCAAATAATTCTTTCCTTAAAAAAAAAGAATAATTTTTTCCATCAAAGTTTATACATATCGGAAGAAATTATCCTTGATTATTGCCGTTGTTTTGTCAACAAAATTTAACTGTAATGACTTAGACTTATGGAGGTACGTACAAGAATTTTATTTTTAATTAAAATTAACTCTTACTTTACACTTTAATAATAATTTTAATTACGTAGTAATTTATTTTTGGTAATTTTGCATTTTATAGATACATTTCTAGACTTCTAAGATACCAACAGCCAAAATTCTGTTTTGGTATAGCTTCAATTACAAGGTTTAGTTAAACCACATGGACCCCTGGGTGTTTTCTTGCGTCTTATTGAGTATAATTTGCAAGACCTGACAGGAGTTAAATATAAGTTAATAATGTAATAAAACGAGTAATGCAAAAACTTTTTTATTGACAAAGTATTAGGTTTGTTTTGTCCTGAGGAGCCATGTCCTAATAAATTTGGCTATTAAGCGAAAAAAAGGTAGTTAATACATCATGTCTTTCATGATCATAACCTAATTTCTTGCTTTTTCAGACCTTATTTTGCATAATTTATAAAGATGTTTTGTACTTTAATCTATCTGCGCTTAAATCTTCTGTCGACCTGACGATCTTAAAATTATTACAACTGCCCCTATAAATAGATAATATCGCATTTATGTTTAGTTACTTAGAAAATAAAGATACCTATTTTGACTCACTTTGTTATGTTCATGTACCTTTTGTTCCACAAGTTTGCATGATGAGTCAAACTTACTCCCCAGCGGAGTTTTTTTCCATTTTTGCAAGATATCTGACCTAAATTTAGAAAAGTTCAAAAATATGTTTCTTTTATTTATAAAAAACAATACTCCTATTTAATAAATTAGATCAAATTTATAATTTAAAATAAAATAATTTAAAATGAATCACCTTTACTACAAAACTAGAATTTTCATTGGGTAAAGGAATATACACTGATTTTCTTACTTATATGCTCAACATAATTTTCCGGTAAAATAGTTTTACTTTAAGCAAGAATAATAAAAAATTATTTATATAATCACTTTATTTAAACAGTAAACACAAATAAAGTTTTATATTTTAATAAATACATGTAATTAATAATGTAATTGAGAAAATATTTACTAGTACATCATATATAACTTGAATCCTTAAAGAAATAAGCGTACGACTGACATCTCAAACTTCCATCATTTGGTTGGGGCGTGTGTAATCAAAGTAGCCTATCTCTACACTCTTTAGCCACAACGTTTCGCCGTAGATTCCCAAATTTATTTTAAAAAATTTAATTTGGGTAAAATTTGATTTGAAGATGAAAATGTGTTTGGATATCTATTTTGGGTGAAGTTTGGTTTGAAAAAACATGAAGCATGACTTATACCCACAAGTTTTAAAAACTATCATAAATACCTAACAGTATCATTATCAATAAAATTCATTATATTATTGCAAACTATAGTCCTGAACATAAATAAATTTGATACAAAATTATTATTTTTATAATGAACTACATGATACACTATCAGATGACCTAGAATACGAAACAACATCGTTACAAAATAATAAATAGTGGGCTCTTTTATAAAATATAAAATTTTGGGATAATTTTTAAAAAAATATAATAGTGATATTTTGGCCCAGGTTTTGGGATTTGGCCAGAATGTAGGCAAAATCTATGGCTAAATATGTGTTTGCCAAATAAAACCCAAGTTTATTTTGGCAAAATCTATGGCCAAACGGGTCCTTAAACTCTAGTCCAGTAGTTATATATATACAGCCTAACACAACAACAACAACAACAACAACAACAACAACAACAACAACAACAACAACCCCGAAGGAGTAGAGAGGTTGTTTCCGAAAGACACTCGGCTCAAAAAAATAAAAGGACAATAAGGAGACAATATTAGTATCACAACAGCAATCGTAAAAAAAATAGCAACACCATGAAATCCAGAAGAAAGATGCAAAGCAAAGGGAGACAATATTAGTATCACCACAACAATCATAAGAAAAATAAGAACACCATAAAATCTAGAAGAAAGATGCAAAGCAAAAGCAATAGCTAGTAAATAGGACCTTCACTGAAAAGCGAAATAGTAAGACACAACATTGCCACTAGCTATCTTAGACAAAACCCCTACATGGCTAGTCCCACAATAGTATGAAGTAAGGCACGACTCAACTATCTCCTAACCTATAGCCCTAATACTCGACCTCCATATCTTCCTATCAAGTAGTATGTCCTCGGAAATCTGGACCCTCGCCATATCCTGCCTGATCACCTCTCCCCAATACTTCTTAGGCCGCTCTCTACCTCTTCTCGTGCCCTTCATCACCAGCCGCTCACACCTCCGTACCGGAGCATCTGGGCTTCTCCTTTGAACATGTCCGAACCATCTAAGTCTCGCTTCCCGCATCTTGTCATCAATGGGAGCCACGTGCACCTTCTCCCGAATATCATCATTCCTAATCTTATCTATCATAGTGTGCATGCACATCCACCGCAACATCCTCATTTCTGCTACTTTCATCTTCTGGATATGTGAGTTTTTAACGGGCCAACACTCAGCCCCATACATCATGGCTGGTCTAACCACCGCTTTATAGAACTTACCTTTGAGTATCGGTGACACTCTCTTGTCACACAGGACTCCAGATGCTAACCTCCACTTCATCCATCCTACCCTAATACGGTGGGTGACATCCTCGTCGATCTCCCCTCCCCTCTGGATAACCGAACCAAGGTACTTGAAGCTATCTCTACTCGATGAACTGCGAATCAAGCCTCACATCCACGCCCACTTCCCTTGGCTCAACGCTAAACTTACACTCCAGGTATTCCGTCTTCGTCCTGCTCAGCTTGAAACCCTTAGACTCAAGATCCTATCTCCAAACCTCCAGCCTCTCGTTAACACCGGCTCGCGACTCATCAATCAGAACTATGTCATCGACGAATAGCATGCACCATGGCACATCCCCTTGAATATGGTATGTTAACGCGTCCATCACCAGGGCGAATAAGAACGGACTGAGCGCAGAACCTTGGTGTAACCCCATTACAACCGAAAAATGCTCAGAGTCGCCTCCTACTATCCTAACTCGAGTCTTAGCCCCATCATACATGTCATTAATTGCCATAATATAGGGAGCCGATACACCTTTTACCTCCAGGCATCTCCAGACAACTTCTCTAGGAATCTTGTCAGACGCTTTCCCTAGGTCAATAAACACCATGTGCTAATCCTTCTTCCTCTCTCTGTACAGTTCCACCAACCTTCTAACAAGGTATATAGCTTCTGTAGTCGCACGACCCGGTATGAACCCGAACTGGTTGTCGGATACAGACACTGTAATCCTCACCCTCGCTTCAACCACCCTCTCCCACACTTTCATTGTATGACTCAGTAATTTGATACCCTTATAATTGTTACAACTCTGGATATCACCTTTGTTATCATATAATGGAACCACCATATTCCACCTCCACTCATCCGACATCCTTTTCACCTTAAAAATAATATTAAATAACCTAGTCAACTACTCCAAACCTGCTCTCCCCACAAACTTCCAAAATTCCATCGGAATCTCGTCTGGCCCAGTCGCTCTGCCCCTACTCATCTTACGCGTAGCTCCCACGACCTCCTCAACCTTGATACGCCTGCAGTACCCAAAGTCACGGTGACTCTCGGAATGCTCCAATTCGCCTAGCACAATATCCTGATCCCCTTCTTTATTCACAAGTTTATGAAAGTAAGTTTGCCATCTCCTTTTAATCTGGGCATCTTCCATCAGTACTCTACCATCTTCGTCCTTGATGCATCTCACTTGGTCCAAATCCCGAGCCTTCCCCTCTCTCAACTTGGCCAGCCGGAATAACTTCTTCTCCCCACCTTTTTTCCCCAATTCCTCGTACATACGATCATAAGACGCAGTCCTAGCCTCCCTGACCGCCAGCTTAGCCTCCTTCCTAGCTGCCTTATACCTCTCCATGCACGCTCACCTCTCCTCCTCACCTATGCTCCCCACTAACTTCAGGTACGCCGCCTTCTTTGCTTCCACTTTACCTTGGACGACTTTATTCCACCACCAGTCTCCTTTGTGCCCACCAGAGACACCCGTCGAGACCCCTAACACCTCTCTCGCAGCCTCCCTAATACAGTTTGCTGTCGCTGACCACATAATGCTCGCGTCATCACTGCTCCTCCAAGCTCCCATAGCCGACAACCGCCCCTCCAACGCTAGGGCTTTATCCTTAGTTAAGGCTCCCCACCTGATTCTCGATCTTTCTTGGGTAGACCTTTTCCTCCTCTTTAACATAATACTAACGTCCATCACCAAGAGCCTATGTTGCGTCGCGAGTATCTTACCCGGAATCACCTTGCAATCCTTGCACAACCCTCTGTCACACCTCATGAGGAGGAGATAGTCAATCTGAGTCTTCGCCACCGCATTTTGAAAAGTAACCAAATGCCCCCCTCTCTTCTGAAAGCTAGAGTTCGCAATCACCAACCCAAAAGCCTTAGCGAAGTCCAACAACGATGTACCTCCTCCGTTCCTTTCCCCAAAATCGAAACCTCCGTGCACCTCGCCATATCCATATACGGTCGACCCAATATGCCCATTGAAATCCCCTCATATGAATAACTTCTCAACAGGCGGAACCTGGCGCACAATCTCATCTAATCCTTCCCAGAAGCACCGTTTAACCTCCTCATCTAGGCCGACATGCGGCGCATAAGTGCTAATAACGTTTAGGGTGCACTCTCCAACTACCAACTTAATAATCATCAATCTATCATTCACTCGTCTAATTTCAACCACAGACTCTCTAAGTTCCCTATCCACTAAGATGCCCACTCCATTCTTATCTTTCTGGACTCCTGAGTACCAAAGTTTATACCCGTTGCGTCCCTTGCCCTCGACTCTATCTACCTTGTCTCCTGGACACACGCTATATTGACCCTACTCTTCTGGAGGATTTTCGCCAACTCTATAGATTTACCCGTCAATATACCTACATTACATGACCCAATTCTCAACCTACATGCACCCTTGTTCCCTTTACCTCCCTTGCCTCCCGCCCACCCCTAAACCCTCCCCTACCTCCCGCCCCACCCCCGTTCCCCGAGGACATGGCCTCACTCGGCCATCCCAGACCACAACGCTCAGGATTTCCTTTCTACCTTTTCTTCCCAAATAGGAATAGCCCCAAGAAAAAATGAACCCACCCCTCTTCTCTTCAGTGCTTCCTTTTTCATGCTTTTGCAATTAATTGCAGCCAACTCCTATCTATTCCCATACTTCTCTTCTCACTCTCCATTTCTCCTTTTCTTTTCCTTAAACAAATAGTTACAAGCTTGAAAAAGAGAGTAGTCTTCACTTATAATGGCACATTCTTGATCCCATCTCTCACAAAACTTGAATATCAGGAAATCAAGTTGAAGGTACCATTTTAACCAGCTCTCCATTTGTAAATCTCTTTGGCTTTTGAAATGTTCAAAAATCTGAACTTTTTCAAGAAAGTCCCTTGTTTTAGCCTTCTTTTTCCTCTGTTTACTACTTTCCCACAATTTGCATTTCGTGTTCTTGATAATTTCTAACACTTGGGTTTTAATGGCTTGAAAAAGGTTTTATTTTTTTCTTTTTAAATATTTTTCTTCACTTTCAAACTTAAATTCTCCTATGAATTATTTTTCAGTTTTCTTACTTTTCCAAGTGATAATGCGTTGATCTAATGCTGTTTTGCTTTTGGGATTACGTATAAAGATTTTATGTCGACAAATCTACCACTTTGTTCAAACTCTTTTACTTTATTGTGTCTGGTCCACTATGTAGTGCGAAAATTCGAATTTTATCAGAACTGGAAAAGACTGAAAATTTGACATTTGTGTGAAAGGTTGAAACTTTTTGACATTTGTGTGCAGTAACTTTTCTTTTTCAGGTTTCTTTAGAATCTTTCTTCTTTGTTTTCTTTTACAGTATATTTATGCTACAAATCCACCCATTAAAACTTTACTTCTCTTATCCCTCTCTCTCTATAAGATCTCTAAAAAATAACAATTTTGGAACTTGGATTCTGATAAATATCTTCTCTTTACTTACTACCAAAGCTTAGGCTTTTGTGGATAAGTTCTGATTTTGTGAACATGGTGACAGATTAAAAGATTTCTGGGTAATAAATCAAGCTTTGACAACTATTAATGCTACCTCGTTTCCTGTTATTGTTTGTTTTTTATTATGTTTCCCAGAATATCCTGTTTTTCTGTCTTCTTAGCTTTATTTGTTTATTTGAGGATTAAGGGTGCATAAAATCTCTCAAATTTTGATTTGTATAATTTGAGATTCCCATTGAATGACGAAAGCTTAAGACAGCTTGATGTTTATATTAGTATATTCATTGATTCACATGCAAAATCTTTTAATCTATGTGTTGGTTGGTTAGTCTAGTTTCCATATTTGCAGCCATATCCATCTTGTTATGTACTAGTATTGAATAAACTATTACATTAATTAATCTCTTCTTCTGTTGTTTAGCTGTGCTCGTTTATCAGTTCACGTCTTGTTCAGTGGCAATACTTTGACCAAGATAAAACAGAACATTGTTTTCTATAATAAGTGGAATCGCTGTTTGCTGCGTTGGATGCTTGCGAGTTCGACAGTTTTTTGCTTAGGTGATACAATCTGATCCATGAACGTGGTGAGATCCAGAACGTTTCTTTTGTTGTGGGTCTGATGGTCTGTTTGTGGGTCTGAGAAAATGGGGGGTTGTGTTTCTACCAGTAGCCGGAGTAGTTGTAGTAGCAGGAGCAACGGAGAAAGAGTTTCCCCTGAATGTTTGGGAATAAGGATGTTTACTCGAAAGAGGATTAGAAGAACTTTTTCCGATCCTGTCACTACATTGCAACATTTGTCTTCAATACCTAATCGGATATTCAAAAATGGAAAGAGCCGGACTTCTTGCATATTCACCCAACAGGGACGTAAAGGCATAAACCAGGATGCCATGATTGTGTGGGAAGTAAGTCCTTCTCGCTTGTCTAGAACCTATGTTGCGCGGACTCTCCAAAATATTGCCGCACGACACGTACCCGGTAACATTTTCGGAGAGTCCGAGCAACTAGTGACTAGAACTACTCTTGTGTCTTTCGAGTGAATTATGTTAGATTGATTTTTTTTTTGGACAGGATTTCATGGCTGAAGATGTGACCTTTTGTGGGGTATTTGATGGCCATGGTCCACATGGCCATCTTGTTGCTCGCAAAGTAAGGGATGCACTGCCCTTGAAGCTATCATCATTTTTGCAATCATTTGACTCGAAACGTAATGGTTCTACTGCGAATTGCTGCAATGGTAATCCAAAGTTGGATGTGGTGGATCCTGATAAGGATGAAGGGATGGAGGATAAAGTGGATAACTTGTGGAGAGAAGCTTTCCTTAAATCATACAAGGCCATGGATAAAGAACTAAGATCCCACCCTAATTTAGATTGCTTTTGCAGTGGGAGCACGGCCATTACTCTGGTGAAACAGGTAACCAGTTGCATTTGGTTTGATTGTCCATGGAGTTTCTTTCATTCTCTTTTCTTCTAAGCTTCTTTTTAATATTTTGTGTCACAAGGGTGCAAACCTGTTTATGGGCTATATTGGTGATTCTCGGGCAATCTTGGCATCAAAGGACAATAATGATTCAATGATAGCAGTTCAATTGACTGTTGATCTGAAGCCCGATTTACCAAGTATGTCTATATGATAGCCAATCTTTTATGGTATGTGATCTCTCTCTGGATTCTCTTTGTTGATGTAGTGTTCTTTGTGCCAGAGGAAGCTGAGAGGATAAAACGATGTAAAGGTCGGGTTTTTGCATTGCAAGATGAGCCTGAGGTGCAGAGAGTGTGGCTGCCATTTGATGATGCCCCTGGTTTAGCAATGGCTCGGGCATTTGGGGATTTCTGCTTGAAGGAATATGGTGTGATTTCTGTTCCAGAATTTTCTCACCGTACTCTTACCGAAAGGGACAAGTTCATTGTTCTAGCTTCTGATGGGGTATGTAGCCGTCTCGAAATCTTTATATAGTTTGCTAACTTAGATATCATTTTGTCGAAGTAGTTTAATTCAAACTCAAATTAAGCATGTCAAGTTTTATTAAATTCTAATAAGATTTCTGTAACCATCTACCTACCCTGTTATTTGTAGTTGTATTTTGATGATTGTGACAAACTTTGTGTATCTCAGATTTTTTTGACTTGTTTGAAATGCCACCTGTAATGATCTGGAGAAAAGAGGTAACTTTGAAATATAATATAGACAATTCATCTCCTAAAAGTGAGCATCCAAATGGAAAAGATGATTCAGCATATATAATCTAGCCTATTGAACTTCCTCTATCAGTTGGGCATTCAGAGTTTAAGTCCCAGCAATTGTTACCAATGTTGCTACCACATTCAGTTGTCATTCTTCTAAATTTTATGATTCATTGTGAAGTGGCTTTCTTTTGTTAGTATGGTATAAAGGTATTAGGTGACTGTTCAAGTTAGGTTGGCTAGTCAATACCTTTCTATTTTGGCGGAAGAAAGAAGCATTTAGGTTGTATGCGAATCCGCATGTTGGACAGACGTTCATATCCTGTATTTAGAGGAAAGGAGTCTGATTTTCTTTAATTAAATGTGTCTAGACTCCTCATAGGTGATAGTCACCTGTGTACTTTGAAAGGTATTAGCTCATCCTGTTTCGATAGGCGGTCTATTCTGGGGCTTTCTGGTTTGGTGGAAGAAAGGGGAGAAGCTGGTCCTTAAAATCTGCTAGATTTTGCACGAGGTATTAACATTCAGCCCGATTGGCGGAAGGACCTGTGATTAGTTTTAGCATCTGCCTTGCTAAGACTGTAAAGAGTGCACTTGGCTTAACTGTTAGTAATATTTTTGCGGATATTTGACAGCTGTAGAGTTTATTCTGGATAAAAGACTGCTCCTGCTGCTGGAGACAAAGGAGCTTTTGAATTGCATCATATATTAAGAATCTTTAGATAAATCCTTCGCAATTTTGGTTTCCAAAAGTAGAAAATAATTCTATTACACACGACCTACTTTGGTATACTTTATGGTCTTCTTGAAATTCCTGTAAGGAAACTAAAAGTGAGCTTGTTGAATTTCTATAACTTCCTTTTCCGCGAAGTGGTTGATTCTGTTTCCATCTCAATCCTGGAACTCTTATCTCCTGATATAAATCTCCAGACAATTGTCTTTTTGGGCATGATTTTCCCATCCTGAAATTATAAAGATCCCTTTATTTCCTTAATTGCTAATGACATGATTATGCGAATTCCTTTTATACCTGGCAATGCCGAGTTCTGATGAGTGATGACATAGACATAGCTTTTCCATTGACCTAATGGATATTGTACTCAACGAGAGTTCTAATATGGCTTTCTTGATTCTGGTTACTGGATGAAATATATGAAATAACTTTTTAACTTCACTGCAGTCTAGATTGGAAAATATGAACAGGAATTTCTGATTACTAGAGAAGATCTGGAAAGACGATCCTTCCTTATTGGAACTCTACTCTACTGCTTCCTTAAGCAATGTCTTGTTTCAGTACAGACTTTTTCTTATTCTTTAGTTGAAGTAAACAGAACATGGTCGGAAAATTTCCTTAGTGATTCCTGTTGGCATTTATATTTCCTGCACTATTCTTGAATGAAGGCTTTCTTGCTCTCTTTTTTTCTTCATTTGAAGTTCTTTCAATTAGACTACTGTATAGAGCTTTTCGATCCTAGAATATATGTGATCTGCTTTCATCTTGGTCATATGTTGCTTCTTGTCAAAGTGATTTTCTGGTTACTCTCCAATCCTTATCTAATAGTGCTCCTCTCTGGGGCTTTCATTAAAGATGAACCTGAACCAAGCTGTGATCCAGTATCTGGTCCATGCTAGGACTGGTGATCCAATTAAAAAGAGTTCCCCGGCAAAAGCTAGCGTTTAGAAAAATGCATTAAAGTACTATGCAATACTTAAAAATCTGAGGTTTTGGCCTCATTTACTGTTTCTGAGTTGAAGATTTATATGGCTGCAGGTTTGGGACGTCTTGAGTAACGAGGAAGTGGTTGAGATAGTGTCATCAGCCCCTACACGAGCGTCAGCTGCCAGAATCCTGGTCGACTCCGCTGCACGCGAATGGAAAACCAAATATCCAACATCAAAGATGGATGATTGTGCAGTTGTGTGCCTATTCTTGGACGGGAAAATGGATGTTGAATCTGACAACGAAGACCAATGTTTCTCTTCTGCTACACTTCAGAGCAACCATTCTGGTAATGCTGTAGAATCAGAGGATGGACAGAATTCCGAGCCATCTCTTCAGAGAAACTTTACCGTCAGATCAGCTGAAGAGAACAGCGCCTACAAACGAATTGTAGCAGAAGCAGAAGCAAATCAAGAAACCGTGGCAACTGAAGATGAGAACTGGTCAGGATTAGAAGGTGTCACTCGGGTAAACTCCCTCGTTCAGCTTCCAAGATTTTCTGAAGAGAGGCCTAGACCCTAACCTTTTAATTCAATTATATTTGTTGTAATGTAATATAAATTCGTTTATTAAAGTGTAAGGATATATAATTTTGCTGCAGCATCTTAGTCTGTTACGTTTATGATGCATTTGGGGTTTGGTTTATGCACTCAGTTAAGGTCTAACTGTAAAGTCTAATTTTCTTTAAGATATTATCATGCCAAGGGTGATATATCATAAAAATTGTTTGTGTATTCTTTAATTTTTTAGCGTGCCACAAATTTTAGCCCCTCATATATGATTTTATAGCATGTTTGGCCAAGCTTCTAAAATCAGTTTATTTTGAAAAATATTTTTTTTAAAGTATTTTTGGTGATAAGCAGTTTGTGTTTGATTAATTAATTTAAAAATCACTTTTGAGAAGTAATCAGTGTTTGGCTAAGTTTTTAAAAATTACTTCTAAGTGTATTTTTCTCAAAGGTACTTTTGGAGAGAAGTTATTTTTTTTTCTTCTCAAAAACAACTTCTGTTTCTTCTGAATTTTTTTTTTTTTTTTTAAAAAAACTTGGCCAAACACCTCAATTTTTGAAAAAAAAAAACACATATGACCTAAATTTGTTTTGACCAAATAGGCTATTAGTCTCTTTCACAATAAATAAATGAGGCTGCATAAGAGCCTTGCATGTGGTGGGGTTCACAACTTGTGGAACATCTTCATTTCATTATGTTGCTTTTATCATATTTCAAATTAACAAAGCAGGCAAAAAAAATAATTCCTATAGTGATAGGCAATTATTTATCCCATATCATTATCATATACCTTTATAATTATCTTTAACGTGTCAGGTCCTCATTAATGCAAATGATTAGACAGTATTAGTGTTCGATATTTGTATTCAAAGATGTGTTACGAGAATTGACATATTTGTCCAATGGTCCCCTTTTAAAACGACTCCGAAGATCTGATTTTTCTTGATCATTGAGTATCCTCTATATATCCCTCTTAGCTAATTGTGTTGTGGCAATAAAACACGTCACAAGAAAACTAAGACATTCAAGAAATGAACCTAGAAGTGTAGACATTAAATCCTTACACAAAAAGAACCAACTTTTGGTTGGTTCCACTTTGGGTGTAAAAGTATGGCGTTTGATTTTTAGGGGAAAGGAAAATGAGACAGAGTGCCCAAGGAGGTGTAAGGATGATACAAGAAAATGATATCACTTAATCAATTGGGCTAATTTCTTTTTTTTACTATTGGGCCCAGAAGCCTACATTGTATTTATTTTAGTCTGTAGTGTAATTAGTGGACTGACCCACTTATAGATAGGAGGAACAAAATATTTTGTAAGGCTAGATTTTCATTTTCGGACTTTTGAGCAAAATAGAAAACCTAGAAGCTTCCGTCTCTCTCTCTGAACTCACTATGAACTCAAATAATCTTCAGTGATTTTGCCCGTCAATTAAGTTTTAACATAGTATCAGAGCCCAGATCTGGATAGATTGGGTAATTACCTCTCGTCCGATGTTACCCTCACACATTTTCATCGGAGTTTTGAGGTTTCGCTGCTTCTTCGCGATTCTGAGCTTTTTCGACGAGTTTTTCATCACTGTTTTGAGTTTTTCCGGTGTTGACGACGACTGTTGATTGATCGAACTTATTTTGATATTATCTGAGGCGTCTTTCTCAACCTAGGGTTTGGTGATTTCTGAAACTGCTCATTCAGCTAGGGTTTGCTCGTCCTTGCCACTGATTTTGTTTTACAAGGCCGTTGTTCCTTCCGGTCACGAAGGAAATTTGGTAACCTTAGTTATCTCTCCTCATTGTTTGTTTGTGTGCGTATCTTTTCCTGATTAATTGTGTACAAAATGCCGAATGATGATTCCACATTTGCGTTACTAACTGTTCGTTCTAATACTTCTCGTTAAGTTTTTCATGAGGATGATTATACGCATCCATGTCATTCCTTTTATGTGCATCCGTCTGATGTTTTAAGGTCTTCTTTAGTTTCTGTACCCTTTTGATGGTACTGGGTATGGGAGTTGGAGACGAACCATCCTTGTGGCCTTGTCTGTTAGAAATAAACTGGATTTCATTAATGGATCTTCAGTTAAGCCTCCTGACAGTTCTCCCTTGGCGAGACAGTGGCAGAGGTGTAATGATTTGGTCGTCTCTTGGTTAACCAACTCCCTGTCCAAAGACATTGCTCGTAGTGTTGAGTACTCTGAACTTGCCAAAGATATTTGGAGTGAGTTGGAGGAAAGATATGGTCAAGCAGATGCTGCAAGGGTATTTGAGCTTAAGAAATAACTTGCTCACATCTCACAAGGATCACTTGATATTGCTTCATAGTTCAACAAAATTAAGCAATTGTGGGATGAAATTGATGCCTTGTGAATCAGTATAGTCAGGTCCTGTAGCAATTGTGGGTTCAAATCTGATTATCAGAAAGATGATGATGTTCAAAAGGTGTATAAATTTTTGATGGGTCTCAATGATATATATGTGCAAACTAGAAGCAATATATTCATGATTAAGCATTTTCCATCTGTGAGCACTGTCTACAGTATATTGTTGTTAGATGAGAAGTAGAGGCAGGTTTCTACCTCTCCTTAGTTTCTCCCTACATCTGCCTCTTTCAATGCTGGGGTGTCTAAGCAAGGTTTTCCTTACAGAGTCAATTTTGATACTCAAAGAGCCCTAACATGCAAATATTGTAAGAAACCAGGTCACACCATTGACAAGTGCTACAAGCTACATGGGTATCCTTCAAATTTTAAGTTCACAAAAGGGCCTGGCAGTAGGAAAACTGCAGCTCATGTTGAAGTGAACTCTCCTTGCCCTCCTACTAATGTGGATTCTAGTATGGTTCCTGATTCTGTCAAGTCATCTGAATCTAGTAATGTTTCAATGGTTCCTGGTTTAACACAAGGTCAATTCTCCCAGCTGATGATATTACTACAACAATCTCATGTATCTGCTGATTCCTCCTCTACTCCCACTCTGATGGCTTCTGCTAACTTTGCTGGTAAGCTGTTATCAGAAAGTATTCTGCTCAAGTCATGCATGCTTTCACAAGTAGATAGTTTTGTTTGGATAATAAACTTTGGAGCTTTTGACCACATGACTTCTCATAAGGATTTACTCTTTAATCTGAAAACACTACCTATGCCTTGTCTAGTTTCTCTACCAAATGGTTACAAAGTCAAAGTTCATTTAGTAGGATCTTTGACCTTGTTTTCAAATTTCACAATTCATCATATTCTTTATATTCCTTCTTTTCAATACAATCTAATTTCAGTTCATAAGTTGTTAGAACAATACAATAGGATTGTTCTATTTACCAGAATTCTTTGTGCTATACATGCCCCTTCTCTGAAGATGCCTCTGGTTCTTAGTAAACTGGACCACAATCTCTATAAGCTCCTACTTCCTCATGTTACTTCTCCCAGTACTACATCCAATTACTCTTCTAGTATTACTTCCCCTGTTATTCCCCCTGTTATTTCCCCTGTTTGTGTTTTCCCTGAGATACAAGCAAATGTAAAGAATGTCAATGTTGCTGATGCTGATGAAACACATGTAAATACTGATGCAATTCTGAATAATATCAATAAAATGGATGTGGTTTGACATTATAGGCTTGGGCATATTCCTTTTTCTAGAATGAAACATATCTCTATGCTTGGTTCATAGTTATCTTCCAAACAATCTTTTTCTTGCCCAATATGTCCACTAGCCAGACAAACAAGATTACCATTTCCTGATAGTAGTATACAATCCACAAGGCCTTTTCAGTTGATCCACATTGACACCTGGGGTCCATATCACTCTCCTACCTATACTGGCTCCAAATATTTTATGACCATTATTGATGACTTTTCAAGAGCCACCTGGACCCACCTAATGGGAGCCAAAAGCAATGCTTTTGACCTCTTAAAAGCCTTCATTGCTATGACTGAAACTCAATTCCAATTGAAAGTTCAACATGTAAGAAGTGATAATGCCTTGGAGGTGGGATCCAACACTCTTGGATCAAAAAAATTTTCTGAGAAAGGGATATTGCATCAGACAACATATCCTCACACTCCACAACAAAATGGAGTTGTGGAAAGGAAACACAGACATCTTTTAGAAACTGCTAGAGCTCTTCTTTTCCAATCTGGTCTCCCTCTTAGATTTTGGGGAGACTGCATACTCACAGCCACCTACTTGATAAATAAGTTTCCTTATAGTGTGTTAAAGGACAAGAGTCCCTATGAGATCTTATATAACAAATTCCCTACATACTCAAATCTTAGAGCTTTTGGCTGCTTATGTTACTCAACTGTTCCAAAACCTCATAGGGACAAACTGCAGCCTAAGGTCATTCCCTGTGTGTTCATTGGTTATCCCTTTGGGAAGAAAGGCTATAAGCTGTATGATTTACAGAATAAAGTCTGTCTTATCTCCAGAGATGTTATAATTCATGAACATGTCTTTCCTTTTGTTAAATTTGGATCTTCTTCCCCTACCATGTCAAATATGCCATTTTTTACCTGCTTTGATCACACTGTTAAGCAACATTCTTCACTCTCCCATGATCTATTTTACCCTGTCCCATCATCAACATCCCCTGCTTCTCCTCATCCCTCTAATCCTGCTCCTTCTGATTCTGAAATACTCTGAACAACAACTCTAATCTCCCTGTTTCTTCTAGTCCCAACTCTCTTACTTCCTCAAATCTCCCCTTTTCTTTCTCTGAATCTGATTTCCCTCCTTTAAGGAGATCATCTAGGACTCACAATCCTCATTCTTATCTACAGAATTATGTCTGCACCCTCCCTAATCCTAGCTCCAGGTCTGCTAATTCAACTGTTGTGTCTACTTCTAGTGAGCATCATGCATTTGAGCCTACTACTTATTCTCAGGCAGAAGTTATCCCTGAGTGGCAGAATGCTATGAGAAAAGAGTTTGAGGCATTGGAGACTAATGGTACTTGGGACATAGTTGAGTTACCCAAAGGCAAGAAACCAATTGGCTGCAAATGGGTATACAAAATTAAGTACAAAGCTGATGGGAGTATAGAAAGATATAAAGCTAGGCTTGTGGTTAGAGGTGATACAAAAGTTGAAGGCATAGATTTCAATGAAACCTTTTCATCTGTAGTTAAAATGTCTACTATTAAAACTTTGATTGTTGTAGCTGTTAAAAGAAATTGGCCACTTTTCCAACTAGATGTTAATAATGCTTTCTTGCATGGGGACTTAGATGAAGAAGTTTTTATGAAGCTCCTACCTGATCTTTCAGTATATACTGCATCTTCTGCTTCTACTTCCACTCCTTTGGTTTGTAAACTGAAAAGATCTTTGTATAGTTTGAGGCAAGCTTCAAGGCAATGGTATGCCAAGTTGTCTCAAATTTTGTCCTCTAGAGGTTATGTGCATTCTTTCAATGATTATTCACTTTTTACTAAGGGTTCTGGTAATACCTTAGTACTCTTAGTGGTATATATTGATGATATCATCATCACTGGGACAGATATGTGTGAGATTGATGTTGTGAAAAGCTTCCTCCATGATCAATTTAAGATTAAGGATTTAGGCCATCTTAACTATTTTCTGGGTATTGAAGTGTTGTATTCTGAGGGTGGGGTGTTGCTGCATCAGAAAAAATTTATGCATGATCTCCTCAAAGAGTTCCACTCCTATGATTGTTCTTCAGTTATATCTCCTCTTGAGATGCATGACAAGCTGCAGGCTGATCATGGTGATCCCCTGCCCAATCCTGAGACTTATAGGTGTTTAGTGGGTAAACTCAATTTCTTAACCCATACAAGACCTGATATTTGCTTTGCAGTGCAACATTTAAGTCAGTTTATGCAGAAGTCTTGCCTTCCTCACATGCAGGCTGCTTTACGTTTGCTCAAGTATCTCAAGGGTACTCTTGATTTTGGTGTTTTCTACAATAATTCTCCTGATCTTTCTCTCAGTGTATATTGTGATAGTGATTGGGGTTCTTGCCCGGACAATAGGAAGTCCATCAATGGGTTTTGCATTCTATTAGGGGGATGTCTTGTCGGCTGGAAGTCCAAGAAGCAATCTGTAGTCTCTTTGTCATCTGCAGAGGCCGAATACAGGTCTATGAGTAAGGCCACTGCTGAAATCACTTGGGTTTGCATGCTTCTTTCTGATTTTGGTGTTGTCTTTTCTTCTCCTGTTATTCTGTTTTGTGATAACCAGCCAACCATCCACATTGCTAAGAACCCTGTCGTCCATGAGCGCACCAAGCACATTGAGTTGGATTGCCATTTTGTTTGCACCAAGTTGAATGAAGGTCTGCTTCAGCTGCTTCACACTTCCAGTGCCAATCAGCTTGCTGATATGTTCACTAAATCGTTGGGGGGAGCTATTCATCATCTGCATCTTCGCAAGTTGGGGGTTATCTCACCCCCCAACTTGCCGGGGAGTGTTGAGATACAAGCAAATGATATCACTTAACCAATTGGGCTAATTTCTTTCTTTTACTATTGAGCCCAGAAGCCCATATTGTATTTATTTTAGTCTGTAGTGTAATTAGTGGACTGACCCACTTATAGATAGGAGGAACAACATATTTTGTAAGGCTAGATTTTTATTTTCGGACTTTTGAGCAAAATAGAAAACCTAGAAGCTTTCGTCTCTCTCTCTCTCTGAGCTCACTATGAACTCAAATAATCTTCAGTGATTTTGCTCGTCAATCAAGTTTTAACAATGTCCTTGCAAAAAGTGACTATTTCGTGATAATGGACTGAAAGTGGGGTAAAGATTTTTCCCCAAAGTACAAAGGGTAACTCGGTGTACAAAATATTTTACGTTCATACATGGTTCGAGAAAAGGTCTCACACTACCTTGATACAAGCATTATTGGTTGTTTTCACATTTCGAACCCGTGTGATCTGTAAGTCACGTAGAAACAAGTTGACCGTTATTCCAAAACTGCCCTTCTAAAGATTTTTTCCCAAAGGATAAAGATAATTTAGTACGGTTATTTTTTTTTCCTTTCTCTAATTTAGACTCTTAACTTTAGTTGCTTTTATAATTATTTTGAGCCGTTAATTTACTATTAATATTATTTTTACGAAGTTTTTTCACTTGACAAAAATAAGACTCTTCCTTGAGGCTTACTACTACAGTAAATTAGCCACTATAATATTCTCTTATGCTCAATTTTTTATAGCTAGATTTATGGATGTTTCTGTAAGTTTTTTCCTGATCTTCTCAAGCGTAGCAAATCCTTGTTACTATATATTTCTAGCTCGTCTCATTTTGTTCGAATTTTCCATAATCACATATGGCGTGGTTTCGAGGATGTTTAGGAATGAATTGGGCATTTAGTCCCAAGGTTGGAAGCCTAAGTTGAAAGAGTTAACCGGACGCCAACTTATGTGAACATGACTCCATAATGGAGTTTTCATGGTTCCGATAGTTTCGTATGGTGATTTTGGACTTAGGAGTGTATTCAGATATTGATTTGGAGGTTCGTAGTTAATTTTGGCTTGAATTGGCGAAAATTGGAAAAGTTGAAGTTTGGAGAGTTGAGAAGTTTGACCGAGAGTTGACTTTGTGGTTACCGGCCTCAGAATTTGGTTCTGAAAGTTGGAATAGGCCCATTGTGTCATTTATGACTTATGTGCAAAATTTGAGGTCAATCAGAGTTGGTTTGATAAGTTTCGGCATCGATTGTATAAGTTGAAAATTCATTGGTTTCAATAGGCTTGAATTGGGGTGCGATTAGTGTTTTGATATTGTTTGATATGATTTGAGGGTTTGACTAAGTTTGTATCATATTTTAGGATATGTTGGCATGTTTGGATGGGCCCTGGGGGCCTCGGGTGACGGATTGAATATAGATTGAAATTTGGACGTAGAGGGATGCTGTTGCAGCCAAAGTCTGGTGTCATCGCACTTGCCGAGGAAGTGGCCGCAGATGCGGTTACGCATATGTGGTGAGTCATCGTAGGTGCAGGATTTGTGGAGATGGCCTTGGAGCGCAGGTGTGAGGAATATTCCCCACCTGCGAGGTTGTAGATGCGAAGGAGAGGTCGCAGAAGCGGTGTTGGCCAAGATGGCCGGGGGCGCAGAAGCAAACTTACTTCGCAGGTGCGTGTGCATAGAAGCGCTTGTTGCCCGCAGAAGAGGAAGCGCATGTGTGCTATTTGGGCCACAGTTAAATAATTTTCTTTAATCTAAAATCGCACGAAGCGCGAAAAAATCACTAGTTAAAAGATATGAGGAGGAATATCGTTAAGTATGTGATTAAATGCTTAGTGTATCAAATGATTAAGGTTGAGCACCTCTAAACGCTCATGTTTATCATCAAATAGTCACTTTGCTTACCTCTTAGATTGAAAAAGGAAATCAGAAAGATTGAGCATAAAAAATATATATAGAGAATGAGCTAATAGCTATTACAGGCAAACAATAAAAATTCGTGATACTAAGAGTTTGATCTTATCATGTAAGAATAAAGAGAATATTCCATAGCGTTTTTTCTTCGGCTATTAAAATTTTGTTATTCCAGCCAATATTGCTGTATTTGTAAATAATAATTCTGCAAAATATAAGTTAAAGTTATGAACAATAATAAATTCGAGCCCACTGAATTCACAGTGTTTCCTTAAGGAATTTAATCCCCTCTTAGTACCCAAGGTAATGGATTATTTCCTCCCAGGATAGAACGAATAACACACTGGTGTAGCGGTACTTCAAACCCCAGTGTTTCAGCGAACACAAAGTTCGGTAGCAAATTACACTTACAATTGCTTTGTTTGAAGTTAAAAACAATGCAGAACGAAGGAGAAGGAGTATATACTCAGAAAATCGTATGGAAATGCTGAGAGGAATGAGTGCAATGTATAGCCAATTTGTTGAGCGAATTGTATGTTGTGTGTTTAGTGTCTTTCTTCAACATCTGCTGCACATATATATAGCAGCAAAATGTTGAAGAAGACCAAACGTCCACCCTCCATGGTGGAGCAAGCATTACATGTTTGTGGAGCAAGCACATTCATGTTTGTGGAGCAAGCACATTCATGGTGGGAAGAGCATTAGGCGGCTGCCAAATGGTCAATACACGGATTGGAAAATATCCGTTACAAATGCGGATAATCTTACGTTAATATTTACTATTAACAAATAAATTTGGTCCAAAAAATTAATCAATCAATCGATCATTTGACCAAATCCAAATCCAAATCCAAATCCAAAGCCGAAGCCGAAGCCGAAGCCGAAGCCGAGCGAGCGACGACGACGACGGCGCGAGGCTTGCTTTCTTCTTAACTCTTTAAGAGCTACAAGAAGAGCAATTATATATATACCCACCAAAAATGTCTTCCTCTTCCAATATGGGACAATGTCTCATTGTCAAGAGGGAGAAACTTAAAATTTTACTCAAAATTTTATTTTTTCTCCATTTCCCATTCACCCTCATTTTAAGAATATTTTATCTTAAATACAAAACCTCAACAATCCCCCACATGAATGGGGAATGGCTATATCACGGAAGTATGCATGGAAAAACTGTGTGATTTACAAGTAAGGATTAATCGCATCTGGATAAGTAGGTTTCCCTTTGAACTTTCCGTAGTAAACTTATGTCGGATATACTCGGTCAATCGGTAGATTTGATATCTTTGAACCGTCGATCTTTGGTGTATACCTAGACAACCATAAGTCACACAATCAACCCTTAACCGTCTTTGGTTCTCATTGTTGTGTTCGTTTCAGCCATGAACACCGCCTGGTTTCATAAGTGCGTAGAGAACTGGCCTTACAAAGTTCTCCTTGAAGCGGCTAACACTTCACACTTACATAGGTGATTCCTAAACGTGTCATCCTGTAGATACACTATTTGATATACCCCGTATCAAATTTAGAAATCATTAAAAAGCCTTAATGCTTTATCCTTGGTACTGAACATTGTCTCATCACGAGAACGGACTAAAATTTTATTTGACAATGTTGAACCGTCATTAATGACTTTGTTTGATCTCCTTGAACCTAGATCTTGGGATCTCCAGTCTTCTAGGTAGATTTACCGCCACAATGACTTGTTCTCGGCCATAGCCCCATTCCCCTTGATGATTTCTCAACTACTTCTCTAGTTAGGCCTTTTGTAAGTGGATCCGACACATTATCACTTGACTTTACATAGTCAATCGTGATAATTCCTCTAGAGAGTAATTGTCTAACGGTTTTATGTCTTCGTCGTATATGACGAGATTTACCGTTATACATAACGCTCCCAGCCCTTCCAATTGCCGCTTGACTATCACAATGTATGCATATTGGTGCCAACGGTTTGGGCCAAAATGGAATGTCTTCCAAGAAATTCCGGAGCCATTCAGCTTCTTCACCGGCTTTATCTAAGGCTATGAATTCAGCCTCCATTGTAGAGCGGGCAATACATGTTTGTTTGGACGACTTCCAAGATACCGCTCCTTCACCAATAGTGAATACATATCCACTCTTGGACTTAAAATCAGTTGAACCGGTGATCCAATTTGCATCACAGTATCCCTCAATCACCGCAGAGAAATTACTGTAGTGCAATTCAAAGTTCTGGGTATGTTCTAAATATCCCAAAACTCGTTTCATTGCCATCCAATGAGATTGGCCTGGATTGCTCGTATATCGACTCAGTTTACTTATAGCACAAGCTATATCTGGTCGTGTACAATTCATGATATACATTAAGCATCCCAACACACGAGCATAATCCAATTGTGATATGCTTTGGCCTTTGTTCTTTGCTAATGCAAGATTCACGTCAATTGGAGTCTTTGCAACTTTAAAGCCCAAGTGCATGAATTTTTCAAGTACTGTCTTAATATAATGAGATTGTGACAATGCCAGACCTTGAGGAGTCTTATGGATCTTAATTCCCAGAATTAAATCAGCAACTCCCAAGTCTTTCATATCAAACTTGCTATTGAGCATACGCTTAGTAGCATTTATGTTGGCAATGTCATTACTCATTATCAGCATATCATCCACATATAGGCAAACAATGACTATGTGATTTGGAACATTTTTAATGTACACACATTTATCACATTCATTTATCTTAAAACCATTTGACAATATTGTTTGGTCAAATTTCGCATGCCATTGTTTGGGTGCTTGTTTTAGTCCGTAAAGAGACTTAACAAGTCTACATACCTTCTTTTCTTTACCTGGAACCACAAACCCTTCAGGTTGTTCCATGTAAATTTCTTCCTCCAACTCTCCATTTAAGAAGGCAGTCTTAACATCCATTTGATGAATTTCAAGACCATACACTGCAGCTAATGCTACTAACATCCGTATGGACGTAATTCTTGTAACTGGAGAGTATGTATCAAAGTAGTCTAGACCTTCTCGTTATCTATACCCTTTGACTACGAGCCTTGCCTTGAATTTATCAATAGTGCCATCATCTTTGATTTTACTCTTAAAAATCCATTTAGAACCCAAAGGTTTATTTCCAGGAGGAAGATCAACCAATTCCCATGTATGGTTGTTCAATATGGATTCTATTTCACTATTGACTGCCTCTTTCCAAAACAATGATTCCGAAGAAGTCATAGCTTCTTTAAATGTTTGAGGCTCATTCTCCAATAAGAAAGTCACAAAATCTGGTCCAAATGAAGTAGACGTTCTTTGACGTTTACTACGTCTTGGATTCTCCTGATTACATGTACTTTCTTTTGTTTCTTCCCGAGGTCGTTTAGATCCTTCATCAAACGACTCACATTCCTTTTTATATAGATATATATTTTCAAAGAACTCAGCATTAGCTGATTCTATAACCGTATTATTATGAATGTCGGGATTTTCTGATTTATGAACCAGAAATCGATATGCTTTACTATTTGTCGCATATCCTATGAAAACACAATCAACGGTTTTCGGTCCTATCTTTACCCTTTTGGGTTTAGGAACTTGCACTTTTGCCAAACACCCCCACACTTTAAAGTAATTCAAGTTGGGCTTCCTTCCTTTCCATTTTTCATATGGAATGGATTGTGTTTTTCTATGGGGCACTCGATTTAATATTCGATTAGCCGTAAGAATGGCTCCCCCCCACAAGTTCTGTGGCAAACCAGAACTTATCAACAACGCATTCATCATCTCCTTTAATGTGCGATTCTTTCTTTCCGCAATCCCATTAGATTGGGGCGTGTAAGGGGCTGTTGTTTGATAAATAATTCCATATTCTAAACATATTTCTTCAAAAGGAGATTCATATTCACCACCCCTATCACTTCTTATCATTTTTACTTTCTTGTTAAGTTGCGTTTCAACTTCATTTTTGTATTGCCTGAATGCGTCTATTGCTTCATCTTTACTATTTAGTAAGTAAACATAGCAATATCGAGTACCATCGTCAATAAAAGTTATGAAATACTTCTTTCCACCGCGAGATGGTATTGACTTCATGTCACAAATATCTGTATGAATTAAGTCTAAAGGATCTGAATTCCTT
The DNA here is from genome assembly GCF_000715075.1 of Nicotiana tabacum. Taxonomy (NCBI): domain Eukaryota; kingdom Viridiplantae; phylum Streptophyta; class Magnoliopsida; order Solanales; family Solanaceae; genus Nicotiana; species Nicotiana tabacum. The sequence continues at coordinate 105,418,769 of NC_134081.1, read as the reverse complement.
TCAACTGACTTATAAGGATGTTTAACATACTTAGATTCCACACATGTTTGACATTTTGATTTTTCGCATTCAAACTTGGGCAGTACTTCCAAGTTAATCATTTTCCGCAAGGTTTTATAATTGATATGACCCAAACGTACATGCCATAAATCATTTGACTCAAGTAAGTAAGAAGAAGCTGAAATATTATTATTATTTTCCACAACCATTACATTTAGATTGAAAAGGCCCTCGGTGAGGTAACCTTTTCCTACAAATATTTCATTCTTACTAATGACAACCTTGTTGGACACAAAAACGCACTTAAAACCGTGCTTAACAAGAAGTCCAGTAGAGACTAAATTCTTTCTCATTTCGGGAACATGAAGGACATTGTTCAAAGTCATGACCTTGCCAGAAGTCATTTTCAGAAATTCTTCCCATATCCTTCAACTTTTGTTGTTGAAGCATTTCCCATATAAATTGTCTCTCCGGGTTCAGCAAGAGCATAAGTAGCAAAAGCCTCTCTAACTGCACAAACATGGCGAGTGGCTCCTGAATCAAACCACCACAGTTTAGGATTTCCCACCAAGTTACATTCAGAAAGCATGACACACAAGTTATCAACATCATCATGGTTTACTACCATGTTTGCTTGACCTCTTTTCTTGTCTTTCTTCGGAGCACGACACTTCGTAGACTTGTGTCCAGTTTTTCCACAGTTGTAGCAGTTTTCACTGAACCGCTTCTTGCTTGGGTTGTATTTCGGACCAGAAACCTTCTTCCTCTTTTTGTTAGCTTCAACAATATTTGCTCCCATTATTGTTGAATTTCCACGGCCTCTCCTTTCAGCAGCTTTATTGTCCTCTTCGATTCTCAACCGAACAATGAGATCTTCAAGGGACATTTCCTTTCGTTTGTGTTTCAAATAATTTTTGAAATCCTTCCACAACGGAGGCAACTTCTCAATCATTGCTGCTACTTGGAATGCTTCGTTGATGACAAGACCTTCAGCAAGTAGATCATGAATAATCACTTGCAATTCCTGGACTTGGGTAATAACAGATTTGCTATCTACCATTTTGTAGTCCAAAAATTTTGCGGCAACGAATTTCTTCATCCCGGCATCTTCAGTTTTATATTTCTTTTCAAGCGCATTCCACAATTCTTTTGACGTCTCCATGCTACTGTATACATTATACAGATTATCATCCAGTCCGCTAAGAATATAATTCTTGCATAAAAAATCAGAATGCTTCCACGCTTCAATCACGAGAAAGCGTTCATTCTCTGGAGTTTTATCTGGCAGATCAGGAACATCTTCCTTGATGAACTTCTGTAGACATAACGTAGTTAGATAGAAGAACATCTTCTGCTGCCAGCGCTTGAAATCAATCCCGAAAAATTTTCCGGGTTTTTCTGCCGGTGCCAACGCCGGTGTTCGGCTTGTCGATGCGTTGGCAGTTACCATCGGAACAGCTTGGTTTTCGTTTTCAGTCATCATTTTTTCTGTAAAAGAATGACACAAACAAACGTTTAATACACGTTTTCAAACTGGAGTAAAAATCACGTAGATTTTAATATCCAACAAAATGCCACGAAGGCTTAACTCTCCAAAACGGGAGTACACAAACCACAAAGGTTTTAGTTTGCAGAATAATAAAAATAACACAAATACAGAAATAAATATTAAATTCCTTAAGATTGTTATTCCCGCCAATATTGCTGTTTTTGTAAATAATAATTCTGTAAAATATAAGTTAAAGTTATAAACAATAATAAATTCGAGCCCACTGAATTCACAGTGTTTCCTTAAGGAATTTAATCCCCTCCTAGTACCCAAGGTAATGGATTATTTCCTCCCAGGATAGAACGAATAACACACTGGTGTAGCGGTACTTCAAACCCCAGTGTTTAGTGTCTTTCTTCAACATCTGCTGCACATATATATAGCAGCAAAATGTTGAAGAAGACCAAACGTCCACCCTCCATGGTGGAGCAAGCACATTCATGGTGGGAAGAGCATTAGGCGGCTGCCAAATAGTCAATACACGGGTTGGAAAATATCCGTTATAAATGCGGATAATCTTACGTTAATATTTACTATTAACAAATAAATTTGGTCCAAAATCCGAATCCAAAATCCGAAGCCGTAGCCGAGCGACGACGACGACGGCGCGAGGCTTGCTTTCTTCTTAACTCTTTAAGAGCTACAAGAAGAGCAATTATATATATATCCACCAAAAATGTCTTCCTCTTCCAATATGGGACAATGTCTCATTGTCAAGAGGGGAAAACTTAAAATTTTACTCAAAATTTCATTTTTCCTCCATTTCCCATTCACCCTCATTTTAAGAATATTTCATCTTAAATACAAAACCTCAACAAATTTCATGTCTAGTAAGAACTGTACTGAAATAAATTTACTATGTAATAAAAAAATGATAAAGGAATATAATATATAATGTAATCCGATCCCATTAACAGAAAAATGATAAAGGAATTTATATAACGGCGTTTCTGACTATATATTCCAAATATATGTTCATTTTGTTTCAAGAACAAGGAGAGCACTACCATTAACAATAAACAAATATCAGTGCAATTAGATTCATGCGCTTGATAACTTCTCAAATTACTGTTCTCAGTATTCGATGAAGCTAGATAAAGAATTCTTATGCTAACGAAATTTAAAAAAACAATTCAACTCGAATGAAGAACAAATTTAATTTAACTGAAATCGACAGTAGATAAATCATAAAATAACAGTGAAAATGAGCAACTAATAACTACGTTGAGGCAGAAACAAATTCCATTTAATTTGCAAATACTGACAAGAAATTACAAAATAAATTAGATTTGATAATTAAAATTGTATACGGTCAAAACCGGGCTCGCCCCTTGTGTGATTAATCGAGACTGGAATATGATAGGTTAAGTAGGGGTGTACATAGATCGGGTTGGTTCGAATTTTGCAATTACCAAACTAAACCAATTGTATCAGATTTTTAAATCTATAGACCAAACCATCGGGGTCGGCTCAACATACTTTTGGCCTGTCAGCTTTAAATTAGAGGCCCAAATTTTTATAATCAATTTTTTTAGTAATTATTTTTTAATCGATAATATAGCTAACTGATTTAATCATTGTTGAGACGTTATTGATCTTATATAAGATTTTATCTATTTTTATTTTGAAAAATTTCTTTCCGTTGAGGCGACTGTTAGGCATTTGCAAAAGAATCAAGTTTTTTATATAATTAAGTATATCAATTAGAGTATTATTTGCTACTTGTACAACTTTTCTAAACTCTTTTAATTCGAAATATAAGTCTAAGACATCAATATTAGAGTGATTATTATGCTTTAGTTGTCAGAATATAAGAAATGCAAAATGAAGGTTATATCAAGTTTAAGAAAATCATAAAGATATGTTTACTTTACTCGGGAGGATTTTTCCATCCGTCAACAGTCACATTAACTTCACAATTTTTTTAAGAAAAAAATTACTAACATATAACATATTCCTTTTAAATTTGGGGTCCCTCAAAATTGGGGGCCTAAGGCATATGTCTTACCTGCGTGGCACTTCAGCCTGCCCTGCTTAAAACAAAAGAATAAAGAACGCCACGAAATTTCCATGGTAGATTGGTAGTAGATCTCACAGATATATTAACGTGCAATAAATATACAAATGACGGTAACAAACAGATACGGTGCAATATTTGCTGACTGAAAAAGCAGTTGGGACTTTAAGGCACATTTGTGGGCTTCGGGGACTATTGGCTTCTCTCGATCGAAGAGGTGGTTGCAGGATTTTAACTTAGATGTGTTCAATCTTATGATTTTATCATTTAATTCATTATAGTTTTAAAGTTATTTATTCAAAACATAATATTTATTATTCTCCTACAGGAGTAGTACTCATATTATGCATGCATGCACCACTTGAAACAAGAATCTCTGGCCTAATAATGCACCGCCAAAAATCCACCCAGCTTTGCCACATACTTCTCCTATAAAACGGTCTTGTTCACAATCTTACTCCATCAGCAATTAAGCAACAGTTTCCCTCCCAAAAACTTTCATTGTTTTGTTGATAAATCTTTGAATCTTGTATCTACCTAAAAATTCCTCAACAATGGCCAACTATGGACACTATTCCATATTTTCCTTCATCTTAATTATCCTCAATATTATTTTACTCTCTTTCTCAGGGCATGCACTTGGGGGGCGTGACATCCCAAATTACAAGAGCACTAAAATCAGTGACAAAAAACAACCAGACTCTTACATAGAGTACGATGGCACTGTTCTAATTCCAGGATTTGGCCGTGTTGTTGTCCCTCCTAAAGGCTCTCATTTCAACCCTTTCACTTACAATCCTATCACTGGTACCAATACTGGCACTGGTTTCATTATTCCCAACCCAGGAACTGGCACTGAAATTCCAGGTGGTGGAAGCATCCCCCTACCACCATCTCGTCATTGAGTTTCTTTAGTTTTGATTCCGTCATTTATCGTTCATGAAATAAGTATGCAAATGTAGTGTCGGGGGGGTTGTGTTTTTGAAATATTGTTTGGTTATCTATCTCTAATCTTGGGTGTTAGGTTTAAGAGGAGTATGACTTTCTAGTGTTTCTCCAATAAATGTCACTGTTATCTGTCTTAATTATATGACCATAAATTATTACTTAATACTATTGCAGTTGGAAGAACAGAGTTAAATATTGTAAGGCATCCAACAAAATACAATTCCAGAACTAGAATCACTCCTCATTTAGTGCCCCAGCGGCTGGCACAATTATTTTAGACCCTAAGGAGGAAGAGTTTAGTTCTATGTATAAAAATAATAATTATACCGTCACTTATAAGGTGATTACAAATACAATAATTTTAAGTGATAACATTCATCTGGTTCCAGTACAGTTTAATTAGATGGATGATTGGCATGAGTAATTAAGAGACAAAGTTCACTGAAAAGCTGTTCTATGCAAAAATGAGAGATATATATTACTCAAATTTCACTAGAAGTATGCTGGAATTTAACCAAAAAAACAAAAACAGCCACTCAATGCCTCAGGAGAAAAGGGGAAATAAGGAGAGGTATATGGCTATATTACATTAGTTTTGCCTACTCGATGTATAGTCGAGTGTGTAAAATAGACTAACCATTGATGGTCCCGAAAATAATGCTCTTTGAATAAGGTCATGTCAACCACAAGTTGAAACATTACCTCCTCCCAACCACTTTTCTACACGAATATATGCCATCTTATGTCTCTGTCAATATCTCACAATTTTTTCAATGTTCAAGTTACCCTCACCATATATAAGATGTATTCTTCACTGAATAAATCTTTCAATATCCTCAGTGTTTTTATTTTTTATTTTTCATGCTCAAATGGTTATTTGCCCATGAGAGAAACCACTCTAATTATGTCGCAATTGGAACGTCACCACTGCAACAACAATAACAACAATAAAACCTAGTGTAATTCCACAAGTAGGGTTTGTGGAGAGTAGTATGTGCACAATGCTCACTATTGAAATGCCGGAAATTGTTTAATTAGGTGGCTGGATTTTGCGCCTGACTTAGCTCAGAAAATTATAGGAAGAAGGGATAGTGACCACAGTTGTAAGAACTGACAAAGTACACACAGCAGAACCATACCTCATTTTAATGCTGCATTTTGTAGGTAACCCTAAAGATGTTATGGTCATTGGTTAATGGTTAGGAGGACAACAAACAAAACTCCGAATGAGTACTTGAGAAACCAAATTCTTTATTGCATTTAAGAAGATAAAGTAGCCTAATTTGAAACTTGTGATAGTGTAGCCTATAGAGCAATAACGATGAGATGGAATCATGGAAATGCAGTCAATTCAAATATTAGACACTACTTAGCTGACGATGCTTCTATTAAAGCACTAGAGATAATCGTGTCCCCTTCTCTTATATCAACACAGGAAAAGGAGAAAGCAACTACAGTCTACAGTATTCAAATTTCCAACTACTTTTACACTAACAGAAGCCATCTGCAGGCTTTATCAACGTCGAACAAATAAGTCATACTTACCAAAAGATCATTATTTAAACCTTTGCCTTGGCTGATATACTTATTGGAAATAATATCAAACTGAAATGATGATTTCGAGTCCCCATCAATATGGTATATTTCGCTTGTGCCCAAGTTAAAAAGAATAAAAATAATTTCGGAATAGTGAAGGAGATCCTAGAAGTTATCAATTGAGCATCCGAATATTTTCAGCGCCATATCAACATGTAAATTGTGTGATCAGGCACACCAAGAAAGCTACTCAATGTCATATATTTTAAGTATATTAAACAAGTAACTCGCGTGGCATAGGTGAATTTGACACAGAACACCAGTGCAACAACTTCATTCCTCTCCATATCTCAGTGTCCAAAATAAGAAGGAAAGAATCTCTAAACTGGAATAAACCAGCAGTTTTGCATTTCATAAGAACTTGGACTCTATTGATCTGGATATAGCTTATCATTAAACCTGAAAATCAAGACAAATGTAATGATCAAAGGAATGGTTCAGGAAATTGGATAATTGCAGGCTCTCATGCACGTGTTTTTCTATATACATTAGTGATTCGACATAAATATTTTGATAGACGATACTAATGGACACCCATTTATCCTTCAATGGTAGCATGCACACTTCATGTATTTCAACTTTTATAGGGTCCCAACTTTTCTAAGAGCATGTGTTCTGGGAATTGGAGATTCAAGAAAAACTCAAAGAAAGGACATCTTTGCGGTTGCCAAAGTATCAAGACGAATGTGCGAGCCATGCTTGCACATAAGAACCTCAAATAGCAAAGCAATCCTCAAATGTCGTCTTCTTCTTCTTCTTCATTATCCTTTTCCCTTATGATGTTTCATTTTCAAGCTTAAAAGCAATGAAAATCTGCACATCTATCTTTAGTTTTTCGCATATTAGAATAGTTGGAAAGATTAACTAGAGCTTTGAATAACAACAACGATAACTATGAAAATGAGCTAGCTGATAACTTGGGCAAAAAGCTTCAGTGTTATACTAATGAACAACCTCAAGAACATCCAGGTCCATAATTCAGTTTGCAATCAATGGGTCTCATAAATAGCACATCACCTAATAAGATCCAGATTGGTTGAGGAACAAAAGACATCAAACTTAAGTTCAGAGAATACAGGGCTGCTCATAGTACAAACGATCCAGATTGGGATGAAAAGTTCCAGCCAGTTTTCCACTCTTAGATCAATGCACTCAACAACATTACTTTATCTACCCTTTTTCCTAGAAAACTTTAATTTTCTTAGCAACAGATTTTCTCTTTCAACTAACTCTAAAGGAGCCCGTTTCCAGCACCGATATACACACATATAGGTACTTCCTACTGGTTTTCCAAAATACATGCAATAGCTGGAAAAGCAAACTCGTATCTTATTAAATGGCTTCAAGCTTAAATGCTGGATCCTCCTATGTTTACCATCACAAGAAAAGACGAAATTAGATATAGAAGCCACGTACCGAAATTAGAGAAGATACTACTCCTACTATAAGGCCCTTTGTATTCACGGACTGCTAAACAGTCATCATTAAAGTACCAATAAACTAGAGATTTTTCTTTTTCAAATTAGCAATCGAGATACTATTCCAAACCACAATTTCTTTCTTCAAAAGAACCCGAGCCAAAAATTGTTCTCAACACCGGAACTGTTGGCAAGGATATGGTTTAGCTTTGGGGACCAATCCAATTGCAGCCGATGTCTCAAATTTCTCCATTGTACAATTCACTAAACAAACTCCAAATTAACCAAACACTCGGCTAATCAAAGATATCTTCACTAGCTTACAGTACTTGGGGTCATTCTGTTGAGTTTTTTGTTTTTAAGATGAAATAGTCTTAAAATGAGGGTGAATGGGAAATGGAGGGAAAATGAAATTTTGAGTAAAATTTTAAGTTTCCCCCTCTTGACAATGAGACATTGTCCCATATTGGAAGAGGAAAAGATTTTTGGTGGGTATATATATAATTGCTCTTCTTGTAACTCTTAAAGAGTTAAGAAGAAAGCAAGCCTCGCGCCGTCGTCGTCGTCGCTCGCTCGGCTCGGCTTCGGCTTCGGCTTCGGATTCGGATTTGGTCATTGATTGATTAATTTTTTGGACCAAATTTATTTGTTAATAGTAAATATTAACGTAAGATTATCCGCATTTGTAACGGATATTTTCCAATCCGTGTATTGACCATTTGGTAGCCGCCTAATGCTCTTACAAACATGAATGTGCTTGCTCCACAAACAAGCTAATGCTTGCTCCACCATGGAGGGTGGACGATTGGTCTTCTTCAACACTGGCTGCTATATATATGTGCAGCAACTGTTGAAGAAAAACACTCAACACACAGCACACAAACTGAAATCCTGAAATCGCTCAACATATTTGGCTATACATTGCACTCCTTCCTCTCAGCATTTCCATACGATTTTCTGAGTTTCTACTCCTTCGTTCTGCATTGTTTTTAAGTTCAAACAAAGCAACTGTAAGTGTGATTTGCTACCGAACTTTGTGTTCGCTGAAACACTGGGGTTTGAAGTACCGCTACACCAGTGTGTGATTCGTTCTATCCTAGGAGGAAATAATCCATAACCTTGGGTACTAGGAGGGGATTAAATTCCTTAAGGAAACACTGTGAATTCAGTGGGCTCGAATTAATTACTGTTTCATTACGTTAACTTATATTTTGCAGAATTATTATTTACAAATACAGCAATATTGGCGGGAATAACACATTCAAAAACCCCTATGAAATGAACTTCCCAATTGATGCAGGTGACTTGAAACCCATTCGTCATAGAGTTTGTGAAATACTTTAAGAGAGAGATATCCACTATCTCAAATCAAACAACTACGCCTCAATCCCAAGCAATTTAGGGTCTGGGTATATGAATCATCACTGTTCATGAGGCACAATTTAAGCTCGCTTTCTCAAATTAATAGTAACCAATATGTCCTATATATCTCAGGTTTCTATACAAAGTTTTTCACCAAGAAACCGAGTAAACAGTTTTAAAATTTGAGCCTTTTATCTTCTAAATGGTTTAGGCATCTTAAATCTCCCATTTTTCGGATCCCAACATTCACAATTATCACAAATACAAATATTTAAGCTCAGATGCAACAATTGAGTCAAATAATACGGAAAACGAAATGGGAAGCTAAAGAAATAGACAGTTGAAACATATATCAAAAAGTGGTTGCAAGAATTACCTGGATAGATCAAATCCCGACCATTTTGAAGAGAATGTAGCAGAGGAAACAAAAGAATACAAAGAGGAATACATAATCTAAAAACACAAAGAATTTAGTGGATCCATGGTTTCTCTTCACCCTCTTCTTCTGATTTGAGGCGTCTTCGTTTGATTCCACCTTTCCCATTATTCTTATTCCCAAACAAAACCGCAGATCAAAGAATTTATTTTGTAGCTGTAGATCTGCCTTTGGCTTCTCTGCTTCTTTGTTTCTTTTTAGTATACCCGCGCTTTGTCGCTCGCATATGCACCGCACGTGACTTGGTAAAGAAATCACCTATAGCATAGTCTTTGCTGGAATTTGAAGTTTTGAACCATGGCCTCCTAGGTTTTCTCCAATTTCATTGACCTATGTTATGAGCTACAAGTTTCCCTATATACAAGGAGAACTAAATCCATGACTTAACATTTATCATCGGTTTAAAAAAAATTATGAGACACCCAATTTGGTCGCTCTCATTTAATTTATATTTATTTTTAAATAAAATTTTATTAGTACTCAAAGTAAAGACAACTTTAAGTTACTTTTAAATGCAGAGCAGGTCTTAATTTTAACATTACTTTTAAACCTATTACTTAAAAAATAATTTACAATCTCAAAGTTAATTTTTCAAAATTAAATCCAATCTCTCATAAAACAAAACAATCGTCTTGTAAGACTTCTTTTATATTTTTAAAATCTGATATGCTTTGTTTATTGGAGGAGTTTACAATAAAGCAATATTCAAAATAGAAAAAAATATAAGAGCTCAATAAATATTGACTTGTAAAAATAAAAAAACAAGGATTGAAATAGCTAAATAATACCTTGATAAAAAGTTTATAATACAAATTAGAATCAACTTCTTAAATAAATAAGACTCAATCATCTATAATAGTTATACTAGATATTACATTTCAAACAAAAGGATGATTTTAGCAGGTCAAGAAAAAGTTGTCTCAAATTTTAATTCTTATATAAAAGATAAGCATATTTATATGTTGATTTGATATAATTTTTCCTTATTTAATAGCAAATCAAATTCATATAAATTTTTTAAATAGATTTGATTCAATTTTCGACTATATTTTCATTTTTCTGGAACACCCTTCCTCTATCATTTTCAATTACTGTTGGGCCCTTCTAATCTCGGAAATTCCAAATAAAAGACCGCTTCTGTTCACTTATAATGACGACAGAAAAACAAACCCAAAACTTCAAGGGACCAAATCATAAATAGTACAAAAGCTTCGACAGAACTCGACTTTGAGAAAAAGAAAAAAATAAAAAATAATCAGGAAGGAGCTTCAACGAATCCTACCAATCATTCATTCAAAATTCAACTTCCAATTTTTTTTGAAAATATTTATTTTAACATTTACCAAAATTCAACCGGAGAAAAAAAATCATATGAGCTCCGATCATCGGAACCCTAAAAATCGTAGCTGATGCAAGGGATAATATCAATATCATCATCATCGGAGCATTTGAATCAGGTCATTCATGGCCTTTTCAGTAATTACTCACCTCCTGTATGGGCAACACTACTTGCTGGAGTTTTCGTTGTTGTTTCTCTCACACTTTCTATGTACCTCCTATTTGAACATCTCTCTGCTTACAAAAACCCTGAGGTACAATTATTTCTCTTAATTCTGTTTGTTTTTATCATTTTCGGTTTTTCTAATAAGATAGTGTTTTCATTTTGTGTTGGCAGGAACAAAAGTTTTTGATTGGTGTGATTTTGATGGTGCCTTGTTATGCAGTTGAATCGGTAAGTTAAAAATATATATTCTTTGTTAGCTATAGTGGTTTATATCAATTTGGGTGTAGATAAAGTTTTGATTTTTTTGCGTAAGTTGGACATGATCACTCCCTTTTTTTTGTGGTGAAGGTTCTATGAGTTCTTCCGCTTCTCCACACTTCTGACTTAACTAGTTTTGTAAAGCCCTTGGAGAGTAAACGATCTGAGAAATAGAGAACATATGGTAGGTCTTGATTGTTGAATGGAAAAAAAGAAAGATTGCTAAAAGAGTTGCTAATGAAGTGCAGAAAGAGAGTAACATTCACGTGTCAGCTTAAGTTGTGCTATCCCATGTTCTTTACTAGTGGAATTTATTTTTTGTTATAGCTTCTCAAGTCTAGTCTTTTTTTGTTGTTCATTGAGGGGAAGAAGGCTTCGTCTTTTAATTTATCTTTTCTTGCTTACATGCTTCGCCATTTGCTTCCGTTGCCTATTACCTATCATTGCTATTATTTGTTTATTGCTTCTTTTTCACTATTCTTGAGCCGAGGGTCTACCGGAAACAGTCTCTCCACCTTCGTAAGGTAGAAGTAAGGTCTGCGTATACTTTATCCTCTCCGGGTTCCACTTGTGGGATCCCACTGGGTTTGTAGTTGTTGTATGGTGTCATCGGTTAAGTTTTAACTGTGATCTACCAAGGATTTCTGAGCACATTTTCTCTTTTTTATGTACAACCTACATGTTCAACTGCGTCTTTCTGCTGTTCTCTTACATATTTATAATGCGTATACTTCTGAAGCCAAAACAAGTGGGATATATCTTTTTATTTTTAAACTAGTTTGACTGAAGAGAATTACATTAAAGCACCAAAACAAAAGAAAAGTAAGGGCAAAGAAAGATAAATCCTATTTTCCAATATTATTATTTTCCTAGATATTTGAAAAGTCAAAACTTTACTAGGGATAGAGGAGAAAAGGAATATATACGGTGTAAAGATATCCATGTTGGTCATAAATAAATTGATAACCTACAGATAGCGAGCACTTATAAAGTTGATCTAAAGTGAGTTTTCCAGAAAATGTTCGAGTTTTAGCGGGGGTGACATGTTCTTTTACATGGTCCCTTCCATCTCTTTATATATAAACTAACAACATTCATTAGCAAATATGTTTTGCTTTTGACTGCAGTCAATTGAATTGAATAAATGAGACATACATTTAACATTGCATGCTACTATAGATATTGTAAGTTATGAAATTTATACAATATACTTCTCTCACAAAGTTGAATTCGTTACATTGACTGAGTTATTGATGTAATTGCCTAAAGGCATATATTTTATTGAATATCAGCTCCAAGTATCCGGTCAATCTCAAGTTGGTTGTCATTGAACTCTGTTAGATTATACTTTGTCAATTTTCTAATTCTACGTTTATTTTTCACAGTTTGTGTCATTGGTACATCCAGCAGTTAGTGTTCACATTGGGATACTGCGGGATTGCTATGAATCCTTTGCTATGTACTGCTTTGGGAGGTATCTTGTTGCATGCTTAGGTATGGTTAAGTTTTTTGTCTTAAACTTGATCTTGCTAACTTTTATTTAGGGGTCGTTTGGTTCGTATACTAGTTATGTCTAGACAATAATGCAATGCTTTTTATGTTGTTAATAACAATGTAGGAGTTGCTATGTAGTGGGTAATAATAAGGATCAGTGTGTAGTGAAAAATAATACATGGCATGTGTATGCAGGGATTACCCACTTTAAGGACATTTTTATTATCTGTAGATACTCTTATCCACATATTGCTAATACTTATATCTTGTTCCACATTTTGTTCCCAAAATAATATGAAGATTCCCTTATAAGTATGTTTGTAGCACCCAAGGTTGTGTCCTTATGGTCAATGATGTGGGTACAAACCTTGGAGTCAAGGGTTCAAATTTCCAGCAGAGACAAAAAATAGTAGATGATTTCTTTCCATTTGCCTAAGCCTTGGTGAGCAGAGTTGCCTAGTATATGTGCTGGTGGAAGATAGTAGGTACACGACAGAATAATTGAGGTAGCAGAAGTTGGCCCGAACACCACGGTTGTTTAAAAAAAGAAAAGAAAAAAGAAGTTATGAATGTATTACATTTTATACCACTAACCAAACACTGCATTTAGTTATGCGGAGATCATTTTTACTTATGCGGCCAACAAAATGTCGCAATAATTATGCTGAGATTATCTTTTCTTATGCGACCAACCAAACACTGTATTACTTATGTATCTTTACTATAGCAGCCAACCAAATGGTCCCTTAATGTGTAAATTCAGGACAGTAATTCATACGTTACAGCCTAAAGAAAAATATGTGATTTCCTTTTTCTAGAAAGTTGAGGACATTGGATAGTGTACTTTTCTCTTCTATTCTTCTTTGATAAGAGCTCAAAGAGTCACTGAGGTCAATGAATCATTTGATTTTTACTCTCTTACATGTTAACACATGGCCCTTTGATATAAAGGGTTGGCATGTCTTCTTGGCTGATGAACTTTCTAGGTTCTCTTGTATTTTTGAAAATGCTGACTGAAGACTACCATGATTAAACCTGTGTTGAAAGTTTGATTCTACAAGTATGTTTTTAGAACATTACTAAAAAGTTGCTTTTTTCCTTCTTTTAAATTTTGTGACTTAGGTGGGGAGGAGAGGGCTATACTATTTATGGAGAGGGAAGGGCGTGCAGCTCCAAAGATGCCACTACTAGATCATGGCTCTGAGAAGGGGGTTGTCAAGCATCTTTTTCCTATGAATTACTTTTTAAAGCCATGGAAGCTTGGTCAGTGGGTCTACCAAGTTATCAAATTTGGAATTGTCCAATATGTGAGCATGCTACCTGACTTAGATCTTATATAATAAAAAGCTGTGATCATCTTTTCCTTGTGATTAACGTGATAGACAATTTTCTTTGTAGATGATCATAAAAGCATTAACCGCTATTTCAGCAGTGATTCTTGAAGCTTTTGATGTGTATTGTGAAGGAGACTTCAAGTGGAATTGTGGGTAAGAAAGACCTCTTATTATTCTTGTACAGATCTAGCACTCTTGTTACGCTTCTTTATTAATACAATCAGTACCTTTAAAAAAAAAGGCCTCTTATTAGTTTATGGATAATGACTGGACATGCCTCGATAGTTGCAAGTTCCAAGTACATTTCTCTAAAGTAGGCAAATATCGTCCTTTATTAACACCAAGTTTCATGCCATAAAATTTCCATAGCATTCATGTGGTAGATAGTCCTACAAGCTATTGTAATCTGGAAGATTTTTCAGTACTGTGCTATGACTTATTGGGCTGATCTACATGTAATTAATACTATCTCTTGCTTCAATTCTGCTTTTTTAGGTATCCATATGTGGCAGTGGTTTTAAATTTCAGTCAATCATGGGCGCTGTATTGTTTAGTACAATTTTATGCCATTACAAAGAATGAATTAGCTCACATCAAACCGCTGTACAAGTTTTTGACGTTCAAGTCAATTGTCTTCTTAACTTGGTGGCAAGGCGTGGCTATAGCTCTTCTCTGTAGCCTTGGTTTGTTTCGAAGTCCAATAGCTGAAGCTTTGCAATTTAAATCCAGTATTCAAGATTTCATCATATGCATCGAGGTAATTGTTCTGAAATTGGCCGTGCATATATTACTCATAGTGTACTGAATATTTGCTTTTATGATTTTTAGAATTTTATTATGGATGCATGTTATGCTTTAAGTTTTTATCGGTGATCTAGTGATGCTTGATTTACTTCGACAGTTTTTTAACAGCTCTGTTTATTCATCCAGTACAGATGGGTGTTGCTTCTGCAGTTCATCTTTATGTCTTCCCAGCAAAACCGTACGAGCTGATGGGAGAACGCTATACTGGGGCTGTTGCTGTTCTTGGGGATTATGTGTCTGCTGACTTGCCAGTAGATCCTGAGGAAGTTAGAGACAGTGAGCGTCCGACCAAATTACGCCTTCCTCAACCTGACATTGATACTAAGAGCAGAATGACAATTAGAGAAAGCGTTAAGGATGTCTTTATTGGAGGTGGAGAATATGTAAGTGCCTCTTTCTCTTTGCTAAAGATTTGAGCTATCTTATATCTTTTGAATCTCCGTACAACTGAGTCAAAACCTCACAACTATGTATTACAAATGATGAGATCTCAATAATCTTCTCAGCAACTGAAGTCTTATCCGGGTGCTGATACTCCTAATTGTCATGAGAGAGAGAGTTAAGGATAAAAGAAATGGACATTCCAAGGAATTGATCCTATTGCATTTTCTGCACCTTACCTTTTCTGTTCTTTAATACCAGGGAATACACCACGATAGGTTGAATTAGCTTATGTCGTTCTTGATATTACCGATATGTTATTTGAAAGCAAAGAGCTTATTTGCCTTTTTCAGGATAACTCAACTTTCTAAGATATCCTCACCATCCAAAATCAAGTCTTCCCGTTTTGATTAATGACAAGTGCAGGAGGGGTCCTGGCAATCATACCTGTGATTGAACTCTAAGTTCCTATTTCTTTTCAGCATCCATGAACTCTGTCATTCACTGTGGTCAAGATAAGAATATATAGTCCAAAATAAGAACGGGGGACAAGGAATGAACAAAAGGGAATACTGAATCTATAGTACTGTATTCAGCTCAACTATGTGAATCTTGCCAATGCTACAATTTTCTAAAATGTAGGGAAATTGTTGAGTTTCCTAGTTTATCCAACACTTTCATCACATTGTTCTTGGGGTGGGATTGGATGATGTATTTTGCTTAGTGTCTGAGTTATCTCATTATCCTTCTTCTTGGCTTGTGGAGAAGTGGTAGAATCTATTCTTGACACTAGGATAGACTGATGAAATGATACCGGTCTTAGGGATGTACCAATGGACCATAGCTGGTCACACAGTTGCCAGGGTTGGGCAAGTTTAGATTTTATTTTCTGGTCTAAGTGATAACAGAATCATGATAGTGCTGATATGGTTTTCTCAGTGGATCCGAATAATGGGCGGCCAGTCGCTGTGATTACTAAGTGATTGCTCATTTTCTTTAATTAACCAGTTCACTGACTGGCTCGTTGGTGATGGTGACAACTGTTAGTTTAATTTATGAAGCTAAGAATAGTGTTCGGGCATGCTTATCTACATGGAATTATATTATTATTTTTATTGTTGTTATTATTATTATTATTATTATTATTATTATTATTATTATTATTATTATTATTATTATTATTATTATTATTATTATTATTTCTGTTCCTTTTTATTTGGATTTTTCGAGAATTTTTAGTTATCATTTACCTTAATGGAAAAAGGAAAAAACATCTAAGTTCACTTCTCCTTATTTTTTCTCTCACCACTATTGCCGCTTTTTGCTCTTTTGCTGAAAGCCTCAAATCTATAGCTGAAGCTGAGTAGTGACTGAAGTAGATAGGAATTGTTAAGGCAATTTTTACATGAGTACTTTATTTGGATTTTTTTTTTTCCGGGTAAGAAGCAGCCCAACTTAGTCTTAAACTAAAATCCAAATAACCAAACCGATTAATCCGAAATCAAACTCTAAAAAACCGAAACAAACTGAGCTTGTTTGATTTGAATTGTAATTTCTTAAATCCGGAAGCTTAAAATTAAATCGAAGTATTCTTAATCCTAACCTAACTGCGAATGATCACCCCTATCTACACTTCTTTACCCTAGTTGTGGATGAGATAATCAATAGGAATACATGAGGTTCCATGGTGCAGTATAATTAAAAATGATAGTGTTATTGATAGAACTCGTGAAAAATTCGGCTAGAAGTTCGAATTATGGAGAAGAACTATATGAACTAGAAAGTAAGGTGTTTTAAGATAATAGAAGTAACACAGTATATGCAGACTGCAGTATATCAAAACTACTTGAAGCTCGCAGGTTTGGTTCTCCTCTAGAGCACAGTTTGCTCATTGTCCGACACTTCTACTTTAAAAAAAAAAAAGTATATGAAGTAAAAAATCTAGCACCTAAGAATGGAGATGAAGTGAGATTAGACGAGATTATTTTACCTAATGTAGCCAAGCAAGATATTTAAGCTGAGTCTTCCAGAGAGAATTGATAGATAAAGATGTAGTACTTAGGATAATTGAAATGGAGAAGTGCTGCATGAACGTTATGCATATAAGAATATATGTAATTGTTAGTTTATTGATATGTATAGTGTAGTCTTGTCCCACATTGGAAGATGAGTAATATCTCCTTGTAGTGTATAGCTATAAATAGGGACCTCTTGTATTGTATTTATCATCCAATATCAATAACATATTTTCTCCCGTGCCTTCTCACATAGTATCAGAGCATTAGTGAGAAAAGATCGCTGTGCGTCTTTCCAGCGTTAACCGGGAAGAAAGAACTTAGTCATCGTATAATTTTTCCGGTGATCTAAGGCTTGTCTAAGTGAAAGTCACTTTCTGTAGGTGTTGTGCTAAAACCAACACCACCACAAGGTAGATCACCCTCCGACTACCAACCCCTGAAATTTTATCCGGCAGAAAAGCCGCCACGCTCCTCCACACGCCGGCAACAACTTTTCCGGCGAGGGTTCCGGCCACTTTCCGGCCATTTTTTCGCGAAGCTTCTTCAGGACAGTATGTTCTCCTCAAAATTCCGAGCCTACCCATCTAATTCAAATCAAATTCCGGCCACTTTTATATTTTTCCGGTGTGAACAGTGACCTTTCTGGCCATTTTTTGAAAATATTTCTTCAGGACAGCTTGCTCGTAAAGTAATTCCAAGTCTATCCATCCTGGTTAGAACAAATTCCGACAACTTTGGAATTTTCCGACGAGCTACAGTATTTCCGGCGTGAACAGTGTTTCTGGCACAGAGCAATGTTCTGTTTTCCTGCTGTAAACAGTGTTTTTCAAGCTATTTCTTCAGTTTTTTCACAGGAGTTACTTATTTTCACTATTTCAAGTTAACCCTACTACTACTAATTGTAGCGACATGGGAACCGATGCTTTGAATAGTCGGATGGTTTCTTTAGCAGAGTATATTGAGTTCTTTCAGTATAAAGCATGTAAGCAGACATCTTCTGAGATAGCTTCTGTTGTTCAAACAGGTAATAACGTGACTTGTTTCTCCCAATCTTCATCCTCTGAGTCTTGGGTCATTGATTCAGGTGCATCAGATCATATTTCTGGTAACAAATCTCTTTTCACTACTATTTCGTAATCTCAATCTCTTCCAGAAGTCACAATGGCCAATGGGTCTCAAACCATGGCAACTGCAATAGGTCAAGCAAGCCCGCTTCCTTCCTTACCTTTAGATTCAGTCCTTTATATTTCCAATAGTCCTTTTAATCTCATAACTGTTAGTCGCTTAGCCAAATCACTTAAATGTGCTGTTTTAGTTCTTGATGACCATGTTTTTATACAGGAACGCAGTACGGGGCGGATCATTGGTACCGGGCGTGAATCAAACGGACTTTATTACCTTATCCTTGCTAAATCACATGGACTCACATCTTGTCTTCCTTCTACAACTTGTCCTGTTACTGATTCACCAGATTTATTACATAAACGGTTGGGACATCCCAGTTTGTCAAAACTTCAGAAAATGGTATCTGGTTTATCTCACTTGTCAGCTCTAGAGTGTGAGTCATGTCAGCTCGGTAAGCATACCCGTTCCTATTTCCCTCGGCGTCTTGATAATCGAGCAGAGTCACCTTTTACTTTAGTCCATTCAGATGTTTGGGGGTCCTAGTCGGGTCAGTTCCACCTTAGGATTCCGCTACTTTGTCAATTTCATTGATGATTATTCCAGTTGTACTTGGATATTTTTGATAAAAAATCGATCTGAGCTGTTTTCTATTTTCCAGACCTTCCACGCTGAAATTCAAAATCAATTTGGGGTTTCTATTCGCACATTTCGTAGTGATAATGTCCGAGAGTATTTGTCTTCCCCATTTCAGCAGTTTATGAAATCTCATGGGATTATTCATCAAACATCTTGTCCGTACACATCTCAACAAAATGGGGTAGCTGAAAGAAAGAATAGACATCTTATTGAAACTGCTCGTACCCTACTCATACAATCTCATGCTCCGTTGCGTTTTTGGGGGATGCCATTCTTACATCTTGCTATCTTATTAATCGTATGCCATCTTCAGCTATCCAGAACCAAGTTCCATTCTCTGTCATGTTTCCCCACTTACCTTTGTTCTCTCTTCCACCCCGTATCTTTGGAAGCACTTGTTTTGTCCATAACCTTACTCCGGGAACAGATAAGTTAGCTCCTCGTGCTCTTAAGTGCGTATTTCTGGGTTTCTCGAGAACACAAAAGGGGTATCGATGCTACTCTCCTGACCTCCAACGGTACCTTATGTCTGCTGATGTTACCTTCTTTGAAACCCAATCATACTTCACAGGTTCAGGTCATCACTTACATATTTCTGAGGTACTACCAGTTTCATCTTTTGGAGATTCAGTCACTCCAGCTCCACCACCTACAGCTTCAGTTGTAGCTCCACCACCTATAGCTCCAGTTGTAGCTCTACCACCTATAGCTCCAGTTCCACCACCTACAACTCCGGTTGTAGCTCCACCACCTATAGCTCCAGTTCCACCACCTACAACTCCGGTTGTAGCTCCACCACCTATAGCTCCAGTTCCTCCACATAATCCAGTTCAACCTTCTGCAGCTCCACCACTCTTGGCTTATCATCGTCGTCCACATCCAGCATCAGGCCCAGGTGATTCACGCCCCGCATCAGATTTTGCACCTACTGCGGACTTGTCTCCTCTTAGTCAACCAATTGCACTCCGCAAAGCTGTACGATCCACACTTAATCCTAATTCCCACTATGTCAGTTTAAGTTATCATCGTCTGTCGTCACCACATTATACTTTTATATCTTCTTTGTCCACTGTTTCTATCCCTAAGTCTACAGGTGAGGCATTATCTCATCCAGGATGACGACATGCTATGATTGACGAGATGTCTGCTTTACATGCGAGTGACACTTGGGAGCTTGTTTCTCTTCCTGCAGGTAAGTCTATTGTTGGTTGTCGTTGGGTTTATGCAGTCAAAGTCGGCCCGGATGGCCAGATTGATAGGCTTAAGGCTCGTCTTGTTGCAAAAGGATATACTCAGATTTTTGGGCTTGATTATAGTGATACTTTCTCTCCCGTGGCTAAAGTAGCATCTGTTCGTCTCTTTTTGTCCATGGCTGCTGTACGTCATTGTCCTCTTTATCAGTTAGATATTAAGAATGCTTTTCTCCACGGTGATCTTGAGGAAAAAGTTTATATGGAGCAACCACCTGGTTTTGTTGCTTAGGGGGAGTTTAATGGTTGTGTGCAGATTGCGTAAGTCACTATATGGTTTGAAACAGTCCCCTCGAGCTTGATTTGGTAAGTTCAGCACAATTATTCAGGAGTTCGGCATGACTCGTAGTGAGGCTGATCACTCTGTGTTTTATCGGCATTCTGCTCCTAATCTGTGTATTTATCTAGTGGTTTATGTTGATGATATTGTTATTACTGGTAATGATCAGGATGGTATTACTAATCTGAAGGAACATCTCTTTCAACACTTCTAGACTAAAGATCTGGACAGATTGAAGTATTTTCTAGGTATTGAGGTCGCTCAGTCTAGCTCAGGTATTGTTATTTCACAGTGAAAGTATGCCTTAGACATTCTTGAGGAGACTGGAATGATGGGTTGTAGACCTATTGACTCTCCTATGGATCCGAATGCTAAGCTTCTGCCTGGACATGGGGAGCCTCTTAGAGACCCTACGAGATATAGGAGGTTGGTTGGCAAATTGAATTACCTCACAGTGACTAGACCTGACATTTCTTTTCCGGTGAGTGTTGTAAGTCAGTTTATGGATTCTCCCTGTGATAATCACTGGGATGCAGTTGTTCGCATTCTTCGGTATATAAAGTCAGCTCCAGGCAAAGGATTACTATTCGAGGATCGAGGCCACGAGCAGATTGTTGGGTACACAGATGCTGATTGGGCAGGATCACCTTTTGATAGACGTTCTACGTCTGGATATTGTGTTCTAGTAGGAGGTAATTTGGTCTCGTGGAAGAGCAAGAAACAGAATGTAGTTGCTCGATCTAGCGCCGAAGCCGAATATCGGGCCATGGCTATGGCGACGTGTGAGTTAGTTTGAATCAAGCAGTTGCTCAAGGAGTTAAAGTTCGGAGAAATCAGCAAGATGGAACTAGTGTGTGATAACTAAGCTGCTCTTCATATTGCGTCAAATCCGGTGTTCTATGATAGGACTAAACACATTGAGATCGACTGTCACTTTGTCAGAGAAAAAATACTTTCAGGAGATATTGTTACAAAGTTTGTAAAGTCGAATGATCAACTAGCAGATATTTTCACTAAGTCTCTTATTGGTTCTCGTATTAGTTACATGTGTAACAAGCTCGGTACATATGATGTGTATGCACCGGCTTGAGGGGGAGTGTTAGTTTATAGATATGTATAGTGTAGTCTTGTCCCACATTGGAAGAGGAGTAATATCTCCTTGTACTGTATAGCTATAAATAGGGACCTCTTGTATTGTATTTATCATCCAATATCAATAACATATTTTCTCCCGTGCCTTCTCACAGTAATAAAGTGAATGCGATATGTCAGAGCATGTTAGGCCCCTAAAGGCCATACCAATAAGATGAGCTTTTAAGGTCATATAGGATTGGACAAAATAAATTCACATCTAATAGAGGGTTCAAGACATAGAGGATAGAATTGCTGGTCTCCTGAGATGGTTTGACACTACCTCCGATGTAGACTCCAAATGTACAGTTCATATGTGCTATAATATAATAGAGGAGAACAGTAAAGAGGGAAAGAGGTAGATCTAATGATTTTGGAGAGTAGTTGTCTCAAATGACATACAATCTCATGGAATCAAGAAATTAGGTTCGATGTTCATCAAGAGTTCTTTAGTTTGGTTATAGACTTGTATGTCAGTGTTGAGATAAGTGCGAGATCCAAAGAACCTCTACTTTTAGATAACTTCAAATTTGCTTTAAACCATAATTCATTTAGTATTGGAATGAAACAGGCTTTAATAAAGTAGGTTGGATAGAAAGGATCCTATATCCAACTTTAATATATATGGTGTTGATCTTTACCTACTATCTTGTGAAAAGTAAAATATCAATCTGAAACGATTGGCATTCTTATTTCTTCTATCTCCCTCTTATCGTTGATTCCCTTGTTAACAAATACTTTCTACCAGATAGTGAATGATTTGAAATTCACGGTAACCCAAGCAGTGGAGCCTGTAGAGAAAGGAATTCAAAAATTGCATAAGATCTCTCAGAACATAAAGAAGCATGAGAAAGAGAAGCGAACGAAGGATGACAGTTGCATTGCAACATCGTCTCCAGCACGGAGAGTCATACGTGGGATAGATGATCCCCTTTTACATGGAAGCATTAGTGACAGTGGAACTTCCAGGAAAAAGAAGCACCGCTCCCGGAAATCTGGATATACCAGTGCAGAAAGTGGTGGAGAAAGTAGCAGTGATCAGAGCTTTGGTGGTATCCAAGTTCGTGGCCGAAGATGGGTTACTAAGGATTAGTCAGAAAAACAAGAACAGAAAATAATTGCTTTGAAGACTTGATGCGCACCTCTGCCTTCAAAAATCTGGAGTTGTTTAGCTCTTCATTACATCATTCTTCTGCTCCGAGGAAGTTTAAGTATTTGCTTCAGCAAAGTTGATCTGGGGCTTTTTTTCTCCAGAGTTGAAGTGCTACATTATGAAAGCACTTGCAGATTCGTTCTCTCTTGTCATTATTGTTGCACATAATGGTCTTCAAATGTTGTATAGATGTATCCTCATCGGTATATGGTCCCTCATTGTATTGGGATCAGTTTGCCTCGTATAGAAGGTTATGCATTCAGTTTTGGATCTTCGGCAGATGTATGTCCTTAATGAAATTAACTCGATCACAGCCATTAATCTATCAGATGGTGTTTTTCTCCAGCATTTTACTGATAATTTATTGAAAGAAAGCATTTTGCTTTGAGCTAAGCCAGTATGTCAATGCTACAATATTTTAGCACAAGACCTTCAATAACTGACTTGGGTATACTTTGCTGAGACATGACAAAATAATCTAACAGCAAAAACAACAGTTTTAATTAGTGCAAAGCTTCTCAAATATTCATTTTGGTATTTTTATGTACTCAGTCGCTACAGGTGCAGTAAAGTGTGTATTAGTTTAGTAATACAATGTATATGCACAATTGTCTTTTCTTTTCTTTCGACTATGAACTTCAAACATCTTTAAGTATTTTTATCAATTAAATGTGGTGATTATATTTTTTTAACGTAGTTTTTGAATAGGTAAATTCCGTCTTAATAAAATTAGATGAATGTACTAATTCTTACTTAAGATAGATCGGTTGACGTTTCCTTTCTATTTGAACTTGACCAAGACAACTTGTTTGATTATGTTGAGATTTTAAAGGCCAAAATTTGGTTTACTTCAAAAGAATTGGTGAAATAGTAAAGGGTCGATCAATTTTACCTAAAGCCTCAATCTATTATCTTTTTCTTTTGCGACGCATTTTTTTTTTGAAAGAACTGACGAGTTTATGATCAAAGCATGAGCTATGCAAATAAGATCTTGACTACAAATTGATGTGGTTAGACATTAATGTACAAATTGATGTGGTTAGACTTTAATTTTAAGTTATCTTGTGATTTATGAGGATAAGTAGATATGGAGTTGGCATTAATTTCCACATTAGTACAAACGATACCGATACTCAGAGGCGGATCCAGGATTTAAATTTTATGGGTTCAATTTTTAAGATTTTTAACATTGAACCCATTATATATTTAAAGTTATGGGTTCAAATCTATTATTTTTGTAATTTTAATAAATTTTTACACATAAATTTCTACTCTGCGTCGAAAGTTATGAGTTCAATTGAACCTGTAACTCTCACACTGGATCCGCCTCTGCCGATACTAGCTGTTATAAACTATCTTTTTGTGCTTGCCATGCAGATACAAACAAATTGCGATAAGTCCAAGGTCAAATACAAACCCAAGTTTGTAACTGAAAACTAAGAGATGTGAACAAACTTCAATGCTACATTATCTAGTGGTTTATGAGGATAACTGGAGATAATATTAGAGTTATCATTATTTTCCTGATGAGTACGAATTTGAAGTCAGTTATAGATGCTATAAAATTTCTTTTGTCCAAGTGCTCCCAAGTCAATTGTTTACGGGTAAAAGACTAAAATTAGTGTTCGTCATAGCATTTACCACTACTTCCTCCTATTTCAAATATTAGTCGTGTTAACAAAGTTGATTTATTTTAAAAGTATTGGCGTTTTAGAAAAACAAGAAATTATTTATGTTACTTTTTTTTAATATATCCTTATTATTCCAATTAAAACTAACAAACTAGAGCTATTATATATATCTTTCTTAAGGAGTATGCGAAAAATATGAAAAGGGACACTACTAGAAATTTGGCAAAAACCGACCAAGATCGACTGACGGTTAAAAAACCGACCAAAGTTGGTCGGTTTTTCAAAAAAAAAAATATATATATATTTTTTACGAAACCGACCAACTTTGGTCGGTTTTCTTTTGCGCAAAAATACGGAAAACTATTTTTGTGTCCCGCGAAATTTATGTTTCAAGAAACCGACCAACTTTGGTCGGTTTTTTCAATTAAAATAAATAAAAATTAATATTAAAAAAACCGACCAAAATTAGTCGGTTAATTCGGCCGGTCATTTAAAAAAACCGACCAACTTTGTTCGGTAATTTTTTAATAAAACCGACTAACTTTGGTCGGTTATTTTCGTGCGAAAATTCAATTAAAGAATATAAATCAAATAAAAGATAGTCTTAAAACAAAATGTATCAATGGTCTAGTGGTAGAATAGTATTCTGCCACAGTACAGACTCCGGTTCGATTCCTAGATGGTGAATATTTTTATTACATAATTAAAATACCGACCAACTTTGGTCGATTTTTTTTGCAATATTTTTTTTTTAATTTAATTGACCGACCAAAGTTGGTCGGTAATTTCCGACCAACTTTGGTCGGTATGCCTTTCCGACCACAAAAATACCGTCCACACGTAAATGGTCGCGTTTTGGTCGGTTTTTTACCATTACCGACCAACGTTGGTCGGTTTTTGTGGTCGATTTTTACCGGATTTCTAGTAGTGGGAAGAGAGAGTAAAATTTGACCATAAATATAACAATCACCAAACTTCAACAAAAAGCACCACTAGTGCAGGGAATACATTAGCTACACTAATTAAGCCAGAGTTTATAACTATGGATATGACCAGACTTCAATTCCAGATTATCTTTATGTGTTTTACGAGGATAAATATGAACTGAAATTAATACAAAAGTTAGTAGATTTTGTCAATTTGCCACTCCCAAAACAGGATAATTAACTTAAATGTCAGTACAAGTTCTACCAACTAAAAAAAAAATATAGTTCGGTGAGTTTATGAAGCGCTATGTTTCTCTTGCAGTTCAAGAAGTTTTAAGTAAAAAGAATAAGAGAAAATTATGAAGCGCTATGTTTCTCTTGCAGTTCAAGAAGTTTTAAGTAAAAAGAACAAGAGAAAATAAAAAATAGTATATATCGAATAATATGCTAAAGTAGTTGGAGTAAATTTTAGCAAATTAATGGAGTAATATTTTTAACATGTGCTAATTTGAAATACTAAAATTAACATTATTATGCAACTTAGTACTAACATTTTAGATTTAATAGATATTAAATTCAAAACTTATTATTTTATTTAAATCTTATTACATTTTTCACTTTCTTAATCACTTTCTATTTAAACTTCTTAAGTAAGTATAAAGTTCAAGAAAGTATATTTCTCCAACAAAATCAAGTCACAATAACAAGACCATAAGTTACAAAGATATTTTTAAAGTACATAGTAATCTTTTTTATGAATTATTTTTCTATAATATACTTTTTATTTATTTATTTAAATATATTTTACAATGAGTTTAATTTTATTATAATTTTGTGACTTAAAAGTTATAGAGCGACAAAACATAGCTTGGATGCATGAAGAATGACATTGTCACAACCTGAAGTCATGTGTATTTTTTGAGCAATTAACATATAATTCGAATACTTTAGCGTAAAATAAAATAGTTTCATGACTTGAATTATATAGTGGCTAAAGTTTATGGACCAAATGTGAAATTAATATATGAATGAGTTTGAATAGCTGGAAATACATATAGTAAATAGGACTTTAATTAATTTGGAATTGTGAGTGCAGTTGATTAAGATAAATATTGGAGACCGTGAAAGTCGAAATTGAAGCTGTTAAGTGTAACACCGATCTTGGCCCAGTTGAGGGTTTCCCCTTTAATCAATTTCTGAATATTTGCTTAAATAGTGTTTTTCTGCTGCAATGGTGATTCAGTCCTCACTCAGGGAAGAAATATTTTGTTATAATTAAACCAAATAATACTAGTATTGATGGCTTGTTGCTGCTCTTTCATAGTAGTTATTTAAAATTCTGTATAATTTTTTCAAATCATAGTAGTATTAAGCTCTTTTGATTTGAATTCATGCATGCGTATATGAACTATGAAATATGAATCCACACCGTGGTATTAAGCTCTTTTGATTTGAATTACATGTTTATTTGTGTAAAAACATTTGTGGGGCTATGGTTTTAATCCTAAGATTAAGCTCAAGAATTTGAAATTGATATGAAGTGTGTTGATAATTCTGACCTAATATTGTGCTTTGTGAACATGAGAGCTGCACATTTTAGAAATTTGCTTATTATTTAGTTTTTACAATAAATAAATTTATTGGTAGCTCTAGCAGACTCTTGGACTATGTTATTGTTTGATCGAATTGAACCAAGTATGTTTTTATCTTTTACTTTTGGGAAGAAATCGATGACAGAGAGTGCGGTTAGGAAGTATGCTTGCAATTTATTTGGAATTCCAAAAGGGAAGAAAAGTTGATCTACAAAAGTATTTGGGGTCAAGGAAATTCGGATTTAGTTTGTGTTGAGAGAATCGATTGTTGGCAATGGAACTGGAGTTATTTTTCCGCTTTAAGGCGAAAATGCAGTTTTTTATTGACAATGGAGTCATCTTAGACGCTTGTGGTTGCTAGAATCTAGGTCAACGCAGTGGCACTCATACAAATTCAGATAAAAGAGCGACGTGGTTTCTGAATACTTGAGGTAAATACCTTGATTATTCCTTTTTCATTTAAGTAAGAATTTCTCAATTTGAGTAGCTCTATATGGTAGGAACAAGGTCGCGTGAATAATTTAGGAATTTAATATATAGGAGTAGTTTTAGATTTCCTGTTATGGCTGTGTTGTATTTTTGCGACGTTATACTACTTTTATGATTGGTTACATATAACCCTTGTGATATGAAGTTATTGACATATATATAATTTTTGACTTATTTATTGCGAAGCGAGGGTTGCTTATAGCGGACGATTGTATCTAATTTACTGACAGCAAAGCATGCACCGGAGTGAGCCTAGTGGTAAGATATTTTGGCCGAAAGCGCCTGATATCCTCTATATAAGTTTCGTGTAACACTGTAATTTTCAGAAGCAAAACTCATATCGTTTCTGTACTAAATAGGCGAGTGTGTAACTTGCGCTAAAAGAGGGCTTGATTTCTTATCTAACACTAGAAAAATCAGTCCTGAAACAGGTATATGAAAAAATGTTATGCTATTCATTCTCTTTCCTTTTGGATAATTGTTAACTTTATGGCTGGAATTGCTCATATGTTTATACAGGTTCATTTTTGGTAGGGGCGTTTAGGTTTGGCAAATCTAGGATTTTGCATTGTGTTCAAAATGTTGAATCCCGAATGAGAATCCTGCTTTGATTTAAACTGTATTGGATCTTTCTTTTATCAATGCATCTTATGATTTTCAGTTTCTTTCTGTTTCAGGGTGTAAAAGGTCTAAGTACTCTGGTTTTAGATATTAAAATTTTGTCTCCCTTTTATGGTTAAAATTTGGTTTGAGTCTATTGTAAGCTCGACGCTATATATGAGATTTTGGATTGAGGTCATCTACAAAAGAGAATTGGTATACATTTTATGCGCTTATCACATTTGTGTGCCGGTAAACTTTTGGTAGGGCCCATTCAGAATAGCAAATCCGGGTTGCTGCGTTGTTTTCAAATTTTTGGATCTCCGAATAAAATGTAGTTATGTGACATTGTAACCTGAGCTGCATTGCTACTTATTGGTCCATGTGTTTCTGTTGATATTTTTTAGGTTTAGATACTAGAAACTTGTTAAGCTTTTCTTTTGGTTTATGATTCTGTTTGTTTATCTTTTAGGTGGATGCCTTGGATATGTGCGCGTATACATTTCTTTTTCCCTTAAAACTCTTCTAAGTGGATTCCTTTTGAAGTTTGTTTTTTATATCAGTGGGTACACTTAGAAAGTGATTGAATCTAAAAATACATTTGCCTTGTCTTAGAAATTTTTTAATCCAAACTATGAGTGGTAATTACTTAAAAAGTTTCCCAATCTATTTGATCCCATGTTTTATCATCATGAATTGTTATCTCTAAATGGAAATTTAATATGCTGAGATTATCGCTCGAGGATTTCTCAGCCTGATTAACTAGAGGAAGGAAAGTTCTTGTTATGTGCCTCTTGGTTTCTAGGAACGGCATATGCTCAGTCATTTCATAGCTTGCAATTTATCGCACCTAAAAATGTGCTATGTTGTCTTACAGAAGGAATATGTCTGCAAGGCAAAGAAGCTGTAACTTTAATGAAGACCGTATAAGTGGACTACCAGATGCCATCCTCATCCATATTCTCTCCTTATTGCCAACAATCGATTCTCTGAACACAATCTTGATTCGACGATTTAATCACCTCTGGCCATTCATCCACACACTCACTTTTGATCAATGCATGTTTCCGGGGCATAACTATGTCTATTATAGTCAAGCTAATCGTCCTGACTATGACGAAAGGTTCTTGAACTTTATTCGTCATGTGATTCTTCTTAATAAGAGCCCAACTCTTTATAAGTTCTGCCTTGATTTTCATTTTAGTATATCTCATTCAATTCGACAGAGAGTATCCAACAGATGGCAGTATGACTGTTTGAGGAGTGAGAAAAGAATGGCTAATGAAATTGGTACTTGGATCCAGTTCGCATTAAATAAGAATTTGAAGGTCCTTGACTTGTCCATCTCTGCACATGGTACATTTGAGCCCTGGGCTTATTATGATCTGCCTAATTTTATTCTAAGCAGTCCTCATTTGGTTGAACTCCGATTGGCATACTGTAAGATCAATGCAAAAAAGAAGAGCGAGTTGAAGGCTCTAACAACATTTTCTCTTGATAATGTTATGCTAATGGATCAATCGATGGATTATATTCTATCTGGTTGCCCGGTGCTTGAGGAATTGACTCTGTGGTTTTGCTACGGCCATAGAAGACTGGTTCTGCTCAATTCGAATTTAAAGACATTGGTACTTGGCATTAGATGGTTTGGAACAAGGATACACGTCTCATGTCCAACTCTCCTATCATTAGACATGTCTGAAACTGTGGAGGTACTGGATATTATCAATGTAGCATCTATTGTTGAAGTGTCTGTCAATCGTATGGAGAAGTTTGATTTCAAAGAGTACAAGGATTATCAAGAAATGAGAATACTCCTCCAAATAATTACTGGGGCCAAAACTCTCAAGCTATGTTCCTGGTTTGCTCTGGTATGTGGCTTTTTCTCTTTCTCCACAACTTCTCCAGGTATATTTGAGATTTCTGACTCTATGGAGAAATAGCCTTTTAGGTGGACATACTAACTATAAACTCTTCTATTCAAGATATGGAATATCAATAAATTTATGGACCGGAGGGGTTATGGTTTTGGACTTTGAGCCCGTTTGGATGGGCTTTTTTTAAGTGACTTGTAAGGATAAACCAATAAGTTAGTAATTCTAGCTTTTGACTTTTGGCTTGTTTTTATCATTTTAACTTAAAAACAAGTGCTTAAAAGCACTTTTTTTACTTTATCCAAACATTACAAAATGACTTTAAAGTTATTCTGCCTTAAAAGCACTTGAAATAAGCCAATCCAAACGGGCTCTTTGTCTTTAACGTCTTAGGTTTAGGCATCCATCAACATTTCATTTACATTGTGCAATCAGTTTTTTAATGCTTTTGTCACTTACCTTGT
Organism: Nicotiana tabacum; assembly: GCF_000715075.1. Classification (NCBI taxonomy): domain Eukaryota; kingdom Viridiplantae; phylum Streptophyta; class Magnoliopsida; order Solanales; family Solanaceae; genus Nicotiana; species Nicotiana tabacum. Next base: position 105,388,499 of record NC_134081.1, on the reverse strand, counting down.
GGCTGTCAGCACAAGTCCTTGTTGATTAAATCGTCATCTTTAGTTTGTGCTTCTCTGTTTTTCTTAAGAAATTTCATTTTAATTTATCGAAAAAGAAAGAAAGTTTTATTTCAATATCATCAGATTACAAATACACCCTTCTCATGTTGTTTTCCATAAACTCAGAAATGGTAGATAAGTCAATATCCTAAGTCCTACAGCAAAAGGCATATTCTTTCATGTAGGGTCTTATGGAGGCTAGACAATAAAAACTAAAGTATATTGAAGCTGTCATATGACTGTAGGCTACTTCCTCTAAGCAATTTAGATGTCTGCATTTTCATGGTTCAGTTTAGCAAGCATTTATATCAAATTTGGTGGATGCAGCATTCTTTGCTACTGTAAGCATCCGTTTGATTGCATTCTTTATCATGTCAATACATAAGGAAGAAACCTCCTTGTTTTCTTGATCACTTAGAAGCATTGTTCATAGTGCATAGGACCATTTCCTTTTAAACATAGTCTTTTTCGCCAACACAAGAATTTACTTATGTGCTGAAGCACACACCAAATTTGTGCATCGCATTGAATGTGTTTAAGCGTCAAATGTGTTTAATCTTAATTTGAACTTACAGAAAATATATTTTTCATGGTGTAGAGATGCATTGTTCAAATAAATAGATGGAGAATACTCATGTTTCACATAGAAACAAAGAATGTTGACCAAGGGCTTGAATATTCTTATGCAAAAATCTATTTATTTAGTTTCTTTAACTTTTGTGTTTTATTTTTTGTCTGCCTAGGTATTTTCTTCATGGTAGTTGACAAATCTACCAGCTCCGACCTTCAGTTGCAAGACGCTTCACCTTCAATTGGATTTTGTGAAATGGCACTTACCAGGAATACTGAACTTGCTGAAGCACTGTCCTTGCTTGGAAAATCTTATCATCGAAATAACTACTTACTATGATTATCCATCCCGAGTAAGACAAAATTTATTTGTTTTATTGCTCTTGCTGTTAACTGTGTTCTTTGCAATGGTAATACATGTTGGTGTTAGACACTGGTAGGACACTAACCCGAGTTGGCATGATTGGGATACTAACTTTGGCAGTTTCCTTTTTTTTTTTTATATAAAAGAATATCATTTTCATATTTCATATAAATGACCCTACTGTGAAATGTGAGTGTCTCTGTACTATATGCAAATAGGACTTTTTTCCCTAATCTCCTTTTTACTCGTTATTTGGGGAGTCATGAGAAACCATCAAGTAGAAAACATAAGACATCATGTTTCTTCAGGGTGGAAACTTAAATTTTTAAACATGTATGATTTTCGATGTTTGTTTCACAGTAACTGTAGATGTATTTTCATAATGTGTTACCCTAAGATTTTGCAGTTCCGAGTCCTTGTTAGTATCCATTATACATAGTTCGGGACAATTCTTAACTGGATATTTCCTCTTGTGCTTATTTTAGAACGCAACTTCGTGGATTCACTCATATGACTTTGATGGAGATGAATTTTGGAATATAGTAGTTACTCCTGTCCAGTGCTTGACTCATCACCTCAAGACGGTGGAGGTAGCTGGTTTCGTAATGGAGAAGCATGTGATTCATTTTGTGGAATATTTGCTCAGGAGTTCCATGGTGTTAGAGGAAATGGTGATATTCGCGGAGAAGCAGACGTGGATCTATGGCCCAATTACTCTTATGTCTGGTAAGGTTCAGGAATTCGAGGAGAGGCTAATGAATGCCCCAAAAGCCTCTGCCTCTGCTGCAGTGGTTTTCTATTGATGGTGAACCCTTCAGAATGATTTGCCTAGATAGTGTAAAAATTATTACACTATCGGTGTATTTAAGTTAAAACTCTATGATAATAATGTGCATAATGAATTGTGCCGGGGACTGTTTCCTGCATTTTCTGTAATAAACTGTTGAAGGGCTTTCCTATTGGAGATGGGTATCCAAGTTCGTGGCCGAAGATTGGTTACTAAGGATTAGTCAGAAAAACAAGAGCAGATAATAATTGCTTTGAAGACTTGCAACGCACGCTGATGCTGCCTTCGAAATCTGGAGTTTTTTTCCCTCTCTACTACATCGTTCTTCTGTTCCGAGGAAGCTGAAGTATTTGCTTCAGGAAAGTTGATCTGGGGCTTTTTTCTCTCCAGGGTTGAAGTGCTTCATTATGAAAGCACTTGCAGGTTCATTCTCTCTTGTCATTGTTGTTGCACATAATGGTCTTCAAATGTCGTATAGTGTATCCTCATCGGTATATGTTCCCTCATTGTATCGGGATCAATTTGCCTCGTATAGAAGGTTATGCATTCAGTTTTGGATCTTCGGCAGATGTATGTCCTTAATGAAATTACTTAGAAACTTTTTGATCCAAACTATGAATGGTAATTACTTAAAAAGTTTCCCAATCTCTTTGATCCCATGTTTTATCATCATGAATTGTTATCTCTAAATGGAAATTTAATATGCTGAGATTATCGCTCGAGGATTTCTCAGCCTGATTAACTAGAGGGAGGAAAGTTCTTGTTCTGTGCCTCTTGGTTTCTAGGAATAACATATGCTCAGTCATTTCATAGCTTGCAATTTATCGCACCTAAAAATGTGCTATGTTGTTTTACAGAAGGAATATGTCTGCAAGGCAAAGAAGCTGTAACTTTAACGAAGACCGTATAAGTGGACTGCCAGATGCCATCCTCATCCATATTCTCTCCTTATTGCCAACAATCGATTCTCTGAACACAATCTTGATTCGATGATTTAATCACCTCTGGCCATTCATCCACACACTCACTTTTGATCAATGCATGTTTCCGGGGCACAACTGCGTCTATTATAGTCAAGCTAATCGTCCTGACTATGACGAAAGGTTCTTGAACTTTGTTCGTCATGTGCTTCTTCTTAATAAGAGCCCAACTCTTTATAAGTTATGCCTTGATTTTTATTTTAGCTTATCTCATTCAGTTCGACAGAGAGTATCCAGTAGAACAGACAGATGGCAGTATGACTGTTTGAGGAGTGAGAAAAGAATGGCTAATGAAATTGGTACCTGGATCCAGTTCGCATTAAATAAGAATTTGAAGGTCCTTGACTTGTCTTTCTCTGCACATGGTACATTTGAGCCCCAGGCTTATTATGATCTGCCTAATTTTGTTCTAAGCAGTCCTCATTTGGTTGAACTCCGATTGGCATACTGTAAGATAAATGCGAAAAAGAAGAGCGAGCTGAAGGCTCTAACAACATTTTATCTTGATAATGTTATGCTAATGGATCAATCGATGGATTATATTCTATCTGGTTGCCCGGTGCTTGAGGAATTGACTCTGTGGTTTTGCTACGGCCATAGAAGACTGGTTCTGCTCAATTCGAATTTAAAGACATTGGTACTTGGCATTAGATGGTTTGGAACAAGGATACACGTCTCCTGTCCAACTCTCCTATCATTAGACATGTCTGGAACTGTGGAGGTGCTGGATATTACCAATGTAGCATCTATTGTTGAAGTGTCTGTCAATCGTATGGAGAAGTTTGATTTCAAAGAGTACAATGATTATCAAGAAATGAGAATACTCCTCCAAACAATTACAGGGGCCAAAACTCTCAAGCTATGTTCCTGGTTTGCTCTGGTATGTGGCTTTTTCTCTTTCTCAACAACTTCTCCAGGTATATTTGAGATTTCTGACTCTATGGAGAAATAGCGTTTTAGGTGGACACACTAACTATAAACTCTTCTATTCAAGATAGGAATATCAATAAATTTATGGACCGGAGGGGTTATGGTGTTGGACTTTGTCTTTAAGGTCTCAGGTTTAGGCATCCATCAATATTTCATGTACATTGTGCATTCAGTTTTTAATGATTTTGTACCTTGTGGTTGTCGGCACTCGTCCTTGATTAAATTGTCATTTTGTGTTTGTGCTTCTCTGCTTTTCTTAAGAAATTTTATTTTAATTTATCGAAAAAAGAAAGTTTTATTTTAATATCATCAGATTACAAACACACCCTTCTCATATTATTTTCCATAAACTCAGAAATGGTAAATGTGCAATCAGCAAAAGGCATATTCTTTAATGTAGAGTCTTATATATGCTAGACAATAAAAACTCAGAGTATAGTGAAGCTGTCATATGACTGTGGGCTACTTCCTCTAAGCAATTTAGATGTCTGCATTTTCATGGTTCAGTTTAGCAAGCATTTACGTCCAATTTGGTGGATGTAGCATTCTTTGCTATTGTAAGCATCTCTTTGATTGCATTCTTTATCATATCAATACCTAAGGAAGAAACCTCCTTGTTTTCTTGATAACTTAGAAGCATCGTTCACAGTGCATAGGACCATTTCCTTTTAGACATAGTCCTTTTGGCCAACACAATAATTTACTTATGTGCTGAAGCACACACCAAATTTGTGCAGCGCATTGAATGTGTTTAAGCGTCAAATGTGTTTAATCTTAATTTGAACTTACAGACAATATCTTTTTCATGGTGTAGAGATGCATTGTTCAAATAAATAGATGGAGAATACTCATGTTTCACATAGAAACAAAGAATGTTGACCAAGGGCTTGAATATTCTTATGCAAAAATCTATTTATTTAGTTTCTTTAACTTTTGTGTTTTATTTTTTGTCTGCCTAGGTATTTTCTTCATGGCAGTTGACAAATCTACCAGCTCCGACCTTCAGTTGCAAGATGCTTCACCTTCAATTGGATTTTGTGAAATGGCACTTACCAGGAATACTGAACTTGCTGAAGCACTGTCCTAGCTTGGAGAATCTTATCATTGAAATAACTGCTTACTATGATTATCCATCCCGAGTATGACAAAATTTAATTGTTTTATTGCTCTTGCTGTTAACTGTATTCTTTGCAATGTTTGAGTCGAGCCTATTATCATTGACCCTAAAGATTTGGAAACATGTTGGTATCAGACACTGGTAGGACACTAACCCGAGTTGGCATGTTGGGATGTGTTGAATACTAACTTTGGAATTTTCCATTATTTTAAAAATAGCATTTTTAAATTTCATATAAGGGACCCTACTGTGAAATGTGAGTGTCTCTCTACTATATGCAAATAGGATTTTTTTTCCCTAATCTCCTTTTTACTCATTATTTGGGGAGTCATGAGAAACCATCAAGTAGAAACATAAGACATCATGTTTCTTCAAGGTGGAAACTTAAATTTCTAAACATGTATGATTTTCTATGTTTGTTTCACAGTAACTATAGATGTATTTTCATAATGTGTTACCCTAAGATTTTGTAGTTCCGAGTCCTTGTTAGTATCCGTTATACATAGCTCAGGATAATTCTTAACTGGATATTTCCTCTTGTGCTTATTTTAGAACGCAACCTCGTGGATTCACCCATATGACTTTGATGGAGATGAATTTTGGAATATGGTAGATACTCCTGTCCAGTGCTTGACTCATCACCTCAAGACGGTGGAGGTAGCTGGTTTCGTAATGGAGAAGCATGTGATTCATTTTGTGGAATATTTGCTCAGGAGTTCCATGGTGTTAGAGGAAATGGTGATATTCGCGGAGAAGCAGACGTGGATCTATGGCCCAATTACTCTTATGTCTGGTAAGGTTCAGGAATTCGAGGAGAGGCTAATGAATGCCCCAAAAGCCTCTGCCTCTGCTGCAGTGATTTTCTATTGATGGTGAACCCTTCAGAATGATTTACCTATATAGTTTAAAAATTATTTACACTGTTTGTGTTTATAAGTTGAACTTATGATAATAATGTGCTCAATGAATTGTACCGTGGACCGCTTCCTGCATTTTCTGTAATAAACTGTTGAAGAGTTTTCCTGTTGGAGATGGGTATCCAAGTTCGTGGCCGAAGATGGGTTACTAAGGATTAGTCAGAAAAAGAAGAGACGATAATAATAGCTATGAAGACTTGTATGTACGACATCCATTCTTCTGCTGCGAGGGGTTTATTTACATGTTAAAGATCGGGTCTAAGACGTACCTGGTGAAGAGAGTCTTATTTCATCGATAGTGCGAAGACTCTATGCGTATTCACACCGAGACCGATCCTTGCTATAAACTCTTTGATTAATGAAATACACGAACAAATTGAATGAAAGCTTGTGCTGGAATTTTTCTCACAAATCTCAACTCAACGGTAGAAGATCAAGAAACACTTTTCTTGTAATTGTATTTTCTCTCTTGGCTTTGTATTGTATTCTTCTTTCACAAAGTGATTTTTATTCTCAAGACTTAATGTGGCAAATTTTCTTTATCATCCTTTATATAGCATCACTTGTAAACCCTTTTCCTATCTGGTTGAGGTAATGATTTACTTAGGTAAAAGTTTATTCCAAAATAAACTTATGAAATTTTCCATTGGAGAAACGTATATACCATTCCTAATGGGATACGTGCGCCGTCGTCAGCTTGTCCTTTATGGACGTTCCAATTCAATTCCAAATTTGATTGGATTATGAGAATTAACTAATATTTTATATTAAAAAATATCAATCCCATATTTAATGGGTTTGAACTAATCTCACGTCCATTTTTGGACTTTGTTGTCCGTCCAATTATAAATTGGATTTCCAAATAATATATTATATACATACTTTATATAAATAAACATTAATTATATGTATATATATCACATATATATTTCAACCAAGAGATAATTTAATTTTCAATTCCAAATAGAAAACTTCAATTTGTTCACAATATTAATTATATCCTCTGTGCTAGCAAACATTATAATATTTCGTTTGGACTAATAATTTATTTTATTTGACTAATCAAATTCTTTAATTTAATTATCAAACAATAAAATAATTAATTCTTTAGCAAAGATCAGAACACTCGTTAGTGTGCGACCCCATAGGTTCAATACTAAGCCGGTAGTAAATTGATCATATCAGTATACTAATCAAGGGTGGCGTCTAGCAGCACTTCTTAACGACCGGATAGCATGAAGAATACAATTTACTCTCAAGAACCGATAGATGAATAATGTAGTATTTCCTTCTGTCCTTATAGCTCTGGGTTACCCTAGGATATGGTTCAACTGTCAAATCCTAATAGGCGACCAACTATGTGTTCATGTCAAATATAATCGACCATTGAATGACCTAAGAAACTCTTTTCTTCTTTCATTCAATTGTCCTGACCAAGGTCCTAATTTGATCGTTAATAATTCATGGCAACATGGAGCTTAAACTCATTACCAAGAGTCGACAGATTCCATATTGATCAATCACTACTTCTACAAGTATTTAGTCATACCCAATATCTTTTCAACTATCGCTCTAGGGCCATAGGTATCTAGTATCAAAGCACAATAAATAACTTGTCAATTACTATGACGATCTCAGGTCAAAGGAAACTCTTACATCACATTCTTCAAGAGATTATCCTATTGACAGTTTATGGTAATTCTGACTATTAGGAATTATCCAATGAGTCGGTTCAATGATCATATCTCTATATGCATCATTTATCTATGTGATTTAGTTTATAAGATCAACTAATCTTTATCCAATAAAGATAATCACATAAATATTGATCTAACCGGATTACTAATGTCCAATTTAATAATCCTATGATCAAGAATAAATTTAGATTAAATTATAAGAAATTTTACCCTCATTATCATGATCTCCATCATGATGACAAGTCTCAAAATTTAATTAAGGACCTTATCAAGTTAATTAAATAATTAATAATAACAATGATAAAAGAATATCAAATGCCATATATGTTTTATATCAAATAACGTTCATAAAAATACGTTCAAATCATCAAATGTGAGATTGGATCTAGGGCATATCTGTAACGACCCGAGTTGTCATTTTAAGAATTAACGCCTTGTTCAGTGACTTAAGGTCTCGAGCAACTTCGTAAAAGGTATTATGACCCGCGGGTGTGGTCAAGTTTGATTTTTGAAAGATTCAGAATTTAATTAAAAGAATAATTCTTATTTAAGAAGCTTAAAAGAAAAGAGTTGACCGGAGAGTTGACTTTTTGCTATTGGGACCGGACTCCAATTCTGAAAATTGGAATACCTACATTATGTCATTTATGACTTGTGTGTAAAATTTGAAGTAATTCCGAATTGATTTGATACGTTTCGGCGCAGAACATAGAAGTTGGGAGATTCGAAAACTGATAATTCGATTTGAGGCGCGATTCGTAATTTTGACGTTGTTTGACGAGATTTGAAGCCTCCACTAAGTTCGTATTGTATTTTGGGATGTGTTGGTATATTTGGTTGAGGTCCCGAGTGTAACGACCCGGTCGGTCGTTTTGAGAATTAGAGCCCCGATCCCCTAATATCTATTTTTCCCATATTTGTTTCTGCTTTTGGGACTTGCCGGTGTGATTGGTTATGGAATTCTGAGAGTTTTGGGACACTTAATCCCTAGTTGTGAGTTTAAGCCTTAGAGTTTGGACCGTAATCGAAACTGTGTGAAGACGGATCTGGAATGGAATTCCGACGGCTCCGTTAGCTTCGTTGAGTGATTTTGGGGTTAGGAGCACGTCCATAATGTGTTTTGGAGGTCTGTGGTAGATTTAGGCTTGAATTGGCGAAAGTTAGTTTTTCGGCGATTTCGGCCAATAGTGGAAATTTTGATATCGAGTTCGGAATGGAATTCCGAAGTGGCTGTAGGTTCGTGGTGTCATTTGTGACATGTGTGTAAAATATGAGGTCATTCGGACTAGATTTGATGTAGTTCGGCATCGTTTGTAGAATTTGGAATTTTTTTAAAATTCTTAGGCTTGAATCCGTGCTTAATTCATGATTTTGGTGTTGTTCGATGTGGTTTGAAGGCTCAACTAAGTTCGTATGGTATTTTAGGATTGGTTGGTATGTTTGGTTGAGGTCCCGGGGGCCTCGGGTGTGTTTTAGATGCTTAACGGGTGAGAGCTTGGACTTAGAGGAATTTTTGAGTTGTTGGTTCTTATGTTTTCGCACCTACGATGGGGATTCCGCAGGTGCGGCCTCGCAGAAGCGAGGTTGGGATCGCAGGTGCGCTTTTAGGCCAGGGAGTCAATGGTCGCATATGCGACGAGTGAGTCGCAGGAGCGGAGCCGCATCTGCAGAAGGGCAGTCGCAGATGCGAAGGTGAGAAGGACCAAAAGTTCCGTAGAAGCAGACGATTGAGCACAAAAGCGCATCCGCAGGTGCGGACTCAAGCGCGCAAGTGCGTACCCAGCCCTGATAAGTGAACTTCGCACCTGCATTGATTTTTCCGCATGTGCGGCCCCATACGCGCATGTGCGAAAATCACTGGGCAGAAAAGTGGATCCAAGGTTAAGAATGGATGGTACCTATAATCAGACCCAAATTCTGAAGAACTGACGGTTCTATTGGTGACCCATTCAAAAGAAGCTGGCCTCTCTTTTGGCTTTTGAAACTTCGATTAGTGACATATACTCATACGCAGGAGCCGCCAGCCGGATCGACCAACAAATGATAGGCCAGAGAGATGGGCTCATTCGACTAATCAGTGATCCCTGGGCCTACCTAACACAAATGTCCCTGAAATAGGGGATTGGTTGATCGGAAAGCTCAGGCAGGAGTAGGACATTCCGTACAAATCTTTCTGATCGGGCAGGGGGGACGGCGGGGAGGCCGGCTCCACCGGTTGGTTGCCGAAGATGACCCCTCTCCTTGGTCTCCAAATAAGTTTTTATAATAGTCAAAAACACTTAAAACCACGAATAAATTGGAGATGAGGGTGATGTTCGAGGGTTTGAAATTTCATAACACAAAATTCGATTTAGAGCACGGTGGGAGACGATTTCTCGATGATTTTCGAAGGAGAACTATTGGGTAACTAATTCTAACTCTATTTTGATCATAATACATTAATCTATTGCTGTTTTCCTCGTCTAATTAAGGAAATTGAGGGTAGAAGTTTGGAAATGGGGGAAAAGGTTCTCCAATTAAAAATCTGAGATTTGAATGGGAATTTGACGTCGGATTTAGATGATTTTTATTCGAGTGAACTCGTGAGTGAATGGGTGTTCATAATTTGTAATTTTACCCGATTTCGAGACGTGGGCCCGGGGAGACTTTTTGGGCGTTTTCCCTAATTTCACGCTTTAGCTTCGAATTAATTAGCTAAATTAGTTACTTGTAGTTATATTTCCATTATGCAATTAATTTGAATAGATTCGGGCCATTTGGAGTCGGATATTCGTGGCAAGAACGTGATATCGAGTTGATTTGAGCGGTTCGAGGTAAGTGGCTTGCCTAACCTTGTGTTGGGGACTTTTCCCTTAAGATGTTTGATATTAATTGATGTGTAGGCGCCGTGTACGTGAGGTGACGAGTACGTACATGGGCTATTATTGCAAAAATCCCATTTTTCCTTTCTAAATCATAAACTGTTTTCCCTTATTAAATTGCACTAATACATTTAATGGTTTAGCTTAGATTAGAGGAGTATGCTTACGTGTTTTAACTGCCTATTTGATATTTTGTGCGCCATGCTTAGTTAAGTCCCTATTTTCCTTATCTGTGTTCAGTATAAACCGTATAACTCGATGCCATACCTGCCATTTCATCTTGCGTTGCATATTTACTTTGGGACTACGGACGTATTCCGGGAGATCCCCCAGCACTGCATATTTACTTTGGGACTACAGATGTATTCCGGGAGATCCCCCAGCACTGCATATTTACTTTGGGACTACAGACGTATTCCGGGAGATCCCCCAGCACTGCATATTTACTTTGGGACAACGGACGTATTCCGGGAGATCCTGGTGTTTGAGTTCTAGTTTCCTTATACGCGATCGCGTGGGGTGACCCGCGATCACGTAGGCTTAGCTGGGCAGAGGATGGAATTGTTCTTCACGTTCGCGAACGTGGTCATGCGAACGCGTAGTGATATGAGGTGGTGCTCCGGGAACGCGAGACAAGGTCGCGATCGCGTAGGGTTAAGTGCTCCAAAGTTGGACCACGCGCTTTGCTCATCGCGAACGCGTGCGGATGTTCGCGATAGCGTGTGTAGGGGAGCCAGAGCATTGCGTTCGTGTGGTGTTTTACGCGATCACGTAGAGTAATTTCTGGGGCAGCAAAGTTGTTCTTCGCAATCGCGAGGCTATTGCCGCGATCGCAATTAAAGAATCACTGGGCAGTGTTAAAATTTCCAAAAACGGGGGTTTTGCCATTTTTCCAAAAACTTGAGATAGGGATCTCGGATTTGGACGAGATTTTGAGGGATTTTCAGAGATATCGATTGGGTAACGATTCTTAACTCCTTTATAGTTATATCCCAATAATCTATCATTAACTTCCTCTTTAATTTCTGATTTTTGGGGTTGAAATTGGGAAAATTTTGGAAGAACTTCTTCAACAAAGATTTCGAGTTTTGAAGGGGATTTGTGGTCGGATTTGAGCAAATTTTATATGGTTAGACTCGTAGACTCGTGAGGGAATGGGTGTTCGTATTTTGTGACTTTTACCCGATTCTGAGACGTGGGTCCCACAGATAATTTTTGAGTTAGTTTCGAAATTTTCGTTAAAATGTTGATTTCATTAATTAGAAGAGTCTATTATTGTTGTATTTATGATATGTAATTGTTTTTGGCTAGATTTGGGCCATTCGGAGCCGGATATTCGATGGAAAGGCATTGTGACCGATTGATTGAGCTTGGTTGGAGGTAAGTGGCTTGCCTAACCTTGTGTTGGGAACATTTCCCTTAAGATGTTTGATATTAATTGATGTGTGGGTGCCGTGTACGTGAAGTGACGAGAACGTACACGGGCTATTATTGCAAAAATTCCGTTTTTCCTTTCTAAATCATAAACTGTTTTCCCTTATTAAACTGCACTAATACGTTTAATTATTTAGCTTAGATTAGAGGAGCATGCTTATGTGTTTTAACTGCGTAATTGACATTCTGTGCACCATGCTTAGTTCAGTCCCTATTTTCCTTATCTGTGTTCAGTATAAATTGTATAACTCGATGCCATGCCTGCCATTTCATCTTGCGTTGCACATTTAAATTAGGACTACGTACGTATTTCGGGAGATCCCCCTGCCTTGCATATTTAATTTGGGACTACGGACGTATTCCGGGAGATCCCCAGCACTGCATATTTACTTTGGGACTACAGACGTATTCCGGGAGATCCCCCAGCACTGCATATTTACTTTGGGACTACGGATGTATTCCGGGAGATCCCCCTGTACTGCATATTCATTTGGAACTACGGGACAGTATCCCGGAAGATTTCCCACTGTGTTTAGCATGAGATCAGGGTAGTTGCTTCTGAGGCAGAGCAACTCAGACTTGAGAGGTACAAGAAGTACCACCCACCTACTTTCAGCGGACTAGCTTCAGATGATGCTCTAGGTTTTCTTGAGGAGTGTCATCGTATTCTTCGCACTATGGGCATTGTGGAGACGAGTGGGGTTTTGTTCACTGCTTTCCAGCTGAGGGGAGCGGCATATTAGTGGTGGCGTGTCTATGAGCTGAGTAGTCTGGACGAGGCAACTTCACTCATTTGGACTCAATTTTCAGAGATGTTCTTGCGTGAGTATGTTCCCCAGATCCTCAGGGATGCTTGGAGCGCAGAGTTTGAGCAGCTGCGTCAGGGTGCTATGACTGTGTCGAAATATGCAGTCCATTTCAGTGAGTTAGCTCCCCAGATCCTCAGGGATGACACTCCACCGGTTGGTTGCCGAAGATGACCCCTCTCCTTGGTCTCCAAATAAGTTTTTATAATAGTCAAAAACACTTAAAACCACGAATAAATTGGAGATGAGGGTGATGTTCGAGGGTTTGAAATTTCATAACACAAAAACCGATTTAGAGCTCGGTGGGAGACGATTTCTCGAGGGTTTTTGAAGGAGAACTATTGGGTAACTAATTCTAACTCTCTTTTGATCATAATACAGTAATCTATTGTTGTTTTCCTCGTCTAATTATGGAAATTGAGGGTAGAAGTTTGGAAATGGGGGAAAAGGTTCCCCAATTGTAAATCTGAGATTTGAATGGGAATTTGACGTCGGATTTAGATGATTTTTATTCAAGTGAACTCGTGAGTGAATGGGTGTTCATAATTTGTAATTTTTACCCGATTCCGAGACGTGGGCCCGGGGAGACGTTTTGGGCATTTTCCCTAATTTAACGTTTTAGCTTCGAATTAATTAGCTAAATTAGTTACTTGTAGTTATATTTCCATTATGCAATTAATTTGAATAGATTCGGGTCATTTGGAGTCGGATATTCGTGGCAAGAACGTGATATCGAGTTGATTTGAGCGGTTCGAAGTAGGTGGCTTGCCTAACCTTGTGTTGGGGACTTTTCCCTTAAGATGTTTGATATTAATTGATGTGTGTGCACCGTGTACGTGAGGTGACGAGTACTTACATGGGCTATTTTTGCAAAAATCCCGTTTTTCCTTTCTAAATCATAAACTGTTTTCCCTTATTAAATTGCACTAATACGTTTAATTGTTTAGCTTAGATTAGAGGAGTATGCTTACGTGTTTTAACTGCCTATTTGACATTTTGTGCGCCATGCTTAGTTAAGTCCCTATTTTCCTTATCTGTGTTCAGTATAAACCGTATAACTCGATGCCATACCTGTCATTTCATCTAGCATTGCATATTTACTTTGGGACTACAGACGTATTCCGGGAGATCCCCCAGCACTGCATATTTACTTTGGGACTACGGACGTATTCCGGGAGATCCCCCAGCACTGCATATTTACTTTGGGACTACAGACATATTTCGGGAGATCCCCCCCTGTACTGCATATTCATTTGGAACTACGGGCCGGTATACCGGGATCTTTCCCACTGTGTTTACCTTGTTCTGAGCTGAGGGCTCCCTTAACTGTTAAATTTTTAAGAATTTCTTTAACTGTGTTACCGTAAATTTTACTTATATCTTTTATTGTTTAATTTATTATATTTACTCCGGTAGGGCCTTGACCTGTCCTCGTCACTACTCGGCCGAGGTTAGGCTTGGCACTTACTAGGTACCATTTTGGTGTACTCATGCCCTTCCCTGCACATGTTTTCATGTACAGATCCTGGTGTGAGTCATCAGCCTCTGGGCTAGTGTGTGCTGCTGATTTTAGGAGACTTCAAGGTACTACTGCTTTCATCCGTAGATCTTCGGAGTCCCCTTCCACTACCTCGCCTAGAGACTCTCTTTATTATCTTCAGACTTTTGTATAGAGCTACATAGATTATAGCAGCTTGTGACTTAGTGATATTCCGGGTCTTGAGAAATTATTTTGTATATGCCGAGTGGTACTACTATTGGCAATTCACAATATGTTGTTGATCTTTAAAAATGTTATGTTTTTCTTTATGTTTTTTTGTAATATTAGGCTTACCTAGTCATAAAGACTATGTGCCATCACGACACCTTACGGAGGGTTAATTTGGGTCGTGACACCGAGGGGCTTGGGTGTAATTTTGGATCATTGGTTGAGAGATTAGTAAAGTTAAAAAATTTAGGATTTTGGCCATGGTCAATATCGTGTCAAGACGACCTCTTTTCAGTGTTTTGAGTGCGCGAGCAGGTCGGTAGCGTGTTTTATGATTGAAATTCACATATGGTTTGTGTCCAGGAGGTTCCGGATGAGTTGCGGGAGTGCTGAGGCATCTGTAGAGAAAGTTATGGCCAAAATACTAAAGCCTGGCAGTGCAGTTCCATGAGAGTGCGGCCGCACCATTTTTGTGCGACCGCAGAAGCTGGGGATGTGCGGCCGTACCATTTTTGTGCGGACAGCACATTGGAAGTTCAGAGGATGTACTATATATCCGAGGTTTAGGTTATTGTTTCAATTTTGGACTTTGGGAGCTCGATTTGAGATGATTGTTTGTGGGGTTTTCAAGAAATTCATCGGGGTAAGTGACTCTAACTCAGATTTGGTTAATATACTTGAATATATCACTGATTTCATCATTTAATTAGTACTTTGAGATGGAAATTTGGGAAACATTATAGAAACTTCATAAACCACAAATTTAAGATTTAGAGGTCGATTTGTTAGTGGAATTTGATAAAATTGGTATGGTTGAACTCATATCGGAATGTGTGTTTGGATTTCGTGAAAATTTTGTCGGGTTCCGAGAAGCGGGCCCCGCGTTGACATTTGTTGACTTTTCAGAATAAATTTTTAAGTCGACGTTTTATTATCCGGAATTGTTTCTGATGAATTTTAATGAAGTTATACAACTGATTTGAATAGATTTGAGCGGTATGGAGGTCAATTCAAGCAAGAAGGCGATTTTGGAATATCGGCATAACTTCAAAAAGGTAAGTGTCTTGCTTAACCTCGAGTGGGGGAATTACCCCTTAGGCATTGAGTCTTATGTGAAAAGTTTGTAATTGAAAACCATGTACGCGAGGTGACGAGTACGTACTTGGTTTATATGTGCAAATTATATCTGTTGAAATTCGTAGACACCCTTAAGTATTAAGTTGAAAAATCGTTGTAACTTATTAAATCCCTGATTTGTCATGCCTCATTCCTTGTTTGCCGAGGTTGTTTTTATATGATAATTTGGTGTGATTGCTACTTGACTTTTATGTGAACTCTGTGTTTGTTTGAGTTTCCATTTTTATGGAAAATACTTTCATTATTGATTTTACCAAAATATAATTTAAATGAAAAATTTAGTTAATAAGATGAATAAATCTATTTATTTCCTGAAGTTGTGATTTAAAAGAGGTGTTGTTCCTTGATGAATTACTTTTCAGTTCACATTGTTAAAAATTTGGTATTGAATTATAAAGGTCGTGAATCATATTGAGGCAAAGTGCCAAATTGTGAAATATTATTCGGTTGAGTTGTTCACTCAAGAACATTTTGTTAAGATGTTGTGCACATTATGATCGAGTCATGGCTCCTTATTGTGGAAAAATAATGTGTTGTTGATTTTTGTGGCAAGTTAAAATATTTGAGCACTTGACGTGCAATTTGTGATATGTGAGTAGTTGAGGTGCAAGTTGTATTTTGCTGTGATATTTGGGCACTTGAGGTTCGATTTGTGAAATATTGTGATATTGATACGCATACGGTGAGATAAGGGTGGCTTGAAACGCGTGGCTAGTAGGGGAACTACTAGAAGTCATGCGGTGATATAAGGTTAGGATGTTGAAATGCATGCAGTGTGATAAGGGTGGCTTGAAACACGTGGCTAGTAGGGAAACTACTAGAAGTCATGCGGTGTGATAAGGGTGGCTAAAACGCGGGATGCTATTTCGGGAAAAATGATTTCTTTAAAATTAAATGTGAAGGCTCCCGCGGTAATATAAGGAAATAAGATATTGTGAATTTAATTATGATTTGGGACTACGAGGCGGTACCTCGGGAGTGTCCTGTTGATATTTCTTTATTTATGTTCTTGTCTTGGGTGATTTTGTTTCATTTAATATGTAAATTCTTGTCTTCTTCCGTGATGTACTAGTTGACTTTATTATTTTGTATTTTGTGCTCCTAGTTATATTGTGTTGGCTTTGACTTTTTAGCACGTGACTCTGAAGAAGTATATTTCTATTTTTTCTTACTGATGTTCGATGATTGAGTTGATTTAAATATAAGAAATTATTATGTTTTAATTTAAATAGTTTTACATCCAAATTAGTGGTTATCTGATGCTTTAATTTAAGTGCAAAAGTTATTTTCTTCACCCAAATGAATTCTAAAATAAATTCATTTCTTTGTTGATTTCTTACTTGATTAAATTTTTTTTGTAAACTTACTTTATTGAAAATAAATTGATCATGCGGATCTTATATACTTTTATTAAGGACACGTGAGTTATCCGTGTGGTTGTGATAGAAATATGGGCACGAGGTGCTGTGAAAAATATGAAAGTGGGTTGAGACCCATAATTTTTCTGATTGTGAAATGAGATGTCACATGGTGACTTTTACTTGAAAATATATTTATTGGAAAGTATTATATCCTGAAGATTTTTAGTTGCAAAACATATAGGCGAAAGAATTTATATTTGAAGAACTTGATTAATTGGTTGTACTTGTGTTCCTTATTCGTTTGGGCAATAATTATGATGTTCTTGTTGCATTGATGTTATATCACTGGTTGATTTTGTTGTTATCATTGCTAGTTACTTTCTAGTATTATTTTGTATACTATATTGCACATGTTAATAGACTAGTGAGTGTCTTGACTGTACCTCGTCTCTACTCCACTGAGGTTAGTCTTGATACTTACTGGGTACCGACCGTGGTGTACTCATACTACACTTCTGCACATTTTTGTGCAGAGCCAGGTATTGGAGGTATCGGACCCGGACAGAGTTAGAATGTGATCGCAAGGATTCAAGGTAGAGCTGCTTGGTCGTTGCAGTCCCTTGGAGTCTGTTCATTTCATTATACTATTAATTTTTAATCAAACAGTATTGTATATTTTGTCCTCGTGATCATTCTATGTATTCAGTTAGAGTTCGTGACTCAGTACTACCAGTCTTGGGAGGTTGTATATTCACTTTTTTTCCACTGTTAGTTTTGATTACCTAAAAAAATGGCTTCAAAATGTAAATGAAATCGACTTACCTAGTCTTAGAGACTAGGTGCCATCACGACGCCTGTGGTGGAATTTTAGGTCGTGACAAGTTAGTATCAGAGCTCTAGGTTCATAGGTTCTACAAGTCACGAATGAGTCTAGTAGAGTTTTGTGGATCGGTACGGAGACGTCTGTACTTATCTTCGAGAGGTACAGAGCTGTTAGGAAATATCCACTTTTTTCATTCCTGTTGTGCGGATTTGTTGATTGTAGAATTGGAGCCTTTGTATATCTATTCTCTCACATATGGTGAGGACACGTGCTACCGGGTTAGCTGAGTAGGCATCCACACATACCGCTAGGGCTGCAAAGGCTAGGGCCGAGGTAGAGGCCGAGGCCGAGGCCGAGGCAGAAGTCGAGGAAGGGCACGTGCCGCGACTAGAGCACCTGTCAGAACAACAGTTGAGGAGCCGCCAGTAGCTCCAGTTGGGGGACAGGTACCAGAAGCACTTGTTGTTACCCCCGGACTTCAGGAGACTTTAACACAGTTCTTGAGTATGTTTTGTACATTAACTCAGGCTGGATTGATCTCTGTTGCACCATATATTTCGCAGATTGGGGGAGTAGCCCAGACTCCTACCACAACTCCAGAGCAACAGGTTCATGTTGGTCAGGTTCTGGGTGTAGTACCGGTATAACCTGTTATTCCGGTTCGGCCTGAGGTCAGACCAGAGGCATCAGAAAAAGAACAAAAGAGACTTGAAAGGTTTAAGAGGTATAGTCCACCTACTTTCAGTGGCACAACTACAGAGGATGACCAAGGATTTCTAGAAAATTGTCACCGTATTCTCCGCACCATGGTATTGTGAAAGTGAATGGAGTTGCCTTTACTACATTTCACCTGTCAGGCGCAGCGTATCAGTGGTAGAAAATCTATGAAGAAGGTAGACCAGCCGATGCAACACCACCAACTTGGGGTCAATTTTAGGAAATGTTCTTGAAAGAGTTTGTTCCCCAGACTCTCCGAGATGTGTGGCGCACATAGTTTGAATGGTTGCGTCAGGGTACTATGACAGTGTCAGAATATGCTATCAGGTTCAGTGAGTTAGCCCGTCATGCACCTATCTTGGTTCCTACAGTTAGAGAATGGGTCTGTAGATTCATTGAGGGGCTAGATTATGATATTAAAATATGCATGGCTCGAGAGTTGCAAATTGATACTCCATTTCAACAAGTAATGGAGATTGCAAAGAACATTGAGGGTGTTTTAGGCAAGGAAAGGGATTCTAAGGAGGCCAAAAGGTCTCGAAGATCTGGAGGGTTTAGTGGATTTTACTCTTCAACTAGGACCCATTATAGCAGAGGCTCGACCAGTCGGCCAGCTCAGTCCACACATCAGGTTACTCGGAGTGCTCTAGTAAGTTCTTACAATGCACCGCCGACACGGGATTCCTATAATGGTTATTCCAGTTATCCGGCACAGACTCAGTATGAGAAATCGCTACCTCAGAGGGGTTGTTATGAGTGTGGTGATACTAGTCACATTATGAGAGTCTATCCCAGACTTGGGAGGGGTGGATTTTATCAGAACACTCAGACTATAGGCCCCAATGCAGGTAATACTCCACGGGCACAACCAGTTAGGGGTGGAGGACAGGCGGGTAGAGGGCGCCTAAGAGGTAGAGACTCGACCCGTTGATATAATCGCTATGATTTGGCTGAGGCCGATACACCAGATGATGTCGTTACAGGTACGATCCTGATTTGTTATAAAAGGATATTTTCCCTTAATTTGATTCGGTTCTGAATATTGAGGTGAGTTCTCCTATTATGCTCTGCTTATGGGTGAGCTTCGTAATTTTTGTGACCCACTTATATGTTTATCCCTGTTGGGAGATTTGAAGATGTGAGCCCGTGCCTGTCATTTTATTTTTGTACATCATTGAGGGCTATAAGTCCAAAAGAAATTTTATTATTCATTACAGTGGGTTTAATGTGTTTCGAAATAATTGATTCCAATTTTTATGAATTGTATGCCCTACCAGTATGAGGGTTCATTATGTGTTGTGAAAACTATTTATGAAATATTTTGAAAAGAAGAAAGAAAGGAAATTGAAATTTCAGTTGGCACAATGTGCAAAATACTTGTGATTCGGAGTTGAGGACGAAATCCTCGCATTTTTATATGATGTGAAATATTTAAACCGGGCTATAAGCCGCAGTGGAAGTCATATAAGGACGAGGTCCTTGTGGTGAAATATTTATGAGTTTAAAATTCTCCCTGTGTGAAATTTAATCTGTACAATAATATTAATAGGGAGTCATGCCTGTTAGGATTATTTGATAATTCTTGTATATTTTCTGTGCATATTCAGCCATTTTCGTGCTGTAAACATTGAGTTTTAGCCTATGAGATGAGTGACCAGGTTGCGTTAAATGTGACTCATTTATCCGAGTAAGTAATCATGAAGTCTTCATTGCCTCACATTTTGTTGTCAGTGTTGTAAAAATTCGAAATGAGGTGGGGGTTAATATGAGATTAATTGATGATGCTGGAATTAATTATGAACGACTTTTAAGACCAGAGATGTGGTGATGAGCATACATATAATGTGCTTCATGTCCTGATATCATTGTGATAATGCAGTGCTTATAATGCTCAGATTAGTGTTATTGATATATACATTTTGGTATTTTGTTGGGTTGTGGATGTGTTGTTAGGAGTTGTTTTGGTGTTACTCTGGCAGGTGGATAGGCCCAATTACATGGGAGACATTGCCGAAATTTCTGAAAAATTTGGGAGTTAGAAAATTTTGGGAGATTGATATGTGCAAAAGAAGAGATAAATTATGTTATGTGTTTGAGGGCGAATGATCCTAAGCGGAAAAGAATGTAACACACCAGAAATTTTTTGAAGTACTTCAACACTGTCAAGAAAGTTGATGTGTGCGTAGGCACGAGTTGCTATAGCCAGTTGAGACTAATACCGTGCGTTGTTGTAAAAAATCAGGCCTTTTGAAAATGTTGGAGTGTGAGAAATTGATCTTAAAGTTTACAAATATGGATAAAAGAAATAATCTCAAATGAGATGGTGTTGTCGGGATTATCTCAAATGCGGTAACGGGAGATCAACTGTGAGTATTTATGTAAAAGTAAAATCATCAATTTGGTAACCTCAGAATAATTCTTAGCACGTTCGAGGACGAACATTTGTTTAAGAGGTGGAGAATGTAACGACCCGACTTGTCATTTTAAGAATTAATGCCCCGTTCAATGACTTAAAGTCTTGAGCAACTTCGTAATAAGTATTATGACCCGCGGGTGTGGTCGAGTTTGATTTTCGAAAGATTCAAAATTTAATTAAAAGAACAATTTTTATTTAAGAAGCTTAAAAGAAAAGAGTTGATATTGGGGCCGGAATCCGATTCTGAAAATTGAATACCTACATTATGTCATTTATGACTTGTGTGCAAAATTTGAAGTCATTCCGGATTGATTTGATACGTTTCGGCGCAAAATGTAGAAGTTGGGAGATTCGAAAATTCATAATTCGATTCGAGGTACGATTCGTAATTTTGACGTTGTTTGACTAGATTTGAAGCCTCCACTAAGTTCGTATTGTATTTTGGGACGTGTTGCTATATTTGGTTGAGGTCCCGAGGGGCTTGGGTGTATTTTTGGATCATTGGTTGAGAGATTAGTAAAGTTAAATAATTTGGGAGTTTGTCCATCGTCAATATCGTGTCAAGACGACCTCTTTTCAGTGTTTTGAGTGCGCGATCAGGTCCGTAGCGTGTTTTATGATTGAAATTCATATATGGTTTGTGTCCGGGAGATTCCGGATGAGTTTCGGGAGTGCTGAGGCATCTGTAGAGAAAGTTATGGCCTAAATACTAAAGCCTGGCAGTGTAGTTCCAAGAGAGTGCGGCCGCACCATTTTTGTGCGACCGCAGGAGCTGGGGATGTGAGGCCGCACCAATTTTGTGCGGACCGCACATTGGAAGTTCAGAGGATGTACTATATATCTGAGGTTTAGGTTATTATTTCATTTTTGGACTTTGGAAGCTCGGTTTGAGACGATTGTTCGTGGGTTTTTCAAGAAATTCATCGAGGTAAGTGATTCTAACTCGGATTTGGTTAATATACATGAATATATCACTGATTTCATCATTTAATTTGTACTTTGAGATGGAAATTTGGGAAAAATTATATAAACTTCATAAACCACAAATTTAAGATTTGGAAGTCGATTTGTTATTGAAATTTGATAAAATTGGTATGGTTGAACTCATATCGGAATGTGTGTTCGGATTTCGTGGAAATTTTGTTGGGTTCCGAGAAGCGGGCCCCGCGTTGACTTTTGTTGAATTTTTGGAATAAATGTTTAAGTCGACGTTTTATTATCCAGAATTATTTCCGATGAATTTTAATGAAGTTATACAACTGATTTGAATAGATTTTAGCGGTGCGGAGGTCAATTCAAGCAAGAAGGCAATTTTGGAATATCGGCATAACTTCAAAAAGGTAAGTGTCTTGCTTAACCCCGAGTGGGGGAATTACCCCTTAGGCATTGAGTCTTATGTGAAAATTTTGTAATTGAAAACCATGTATGCGAGGTGACGAGTACGTACTTGGTTTATATGTGCAAATTATATCTGTTGAAATTCGTAGACGCCCTAAAGTATTAAGTTGGAAAATCGTTGTAACTTATTAAATCCCTTATTTGTTATGCCTCATTCCTTGTTTGCCGAGGTTGTTTTTATATGATAATTTGGTGTGATTGCTACTTGACTTTTATGTGAACTCTGTGTTTGTTTGAGTTGCCATTTTTATGGAAAATACTTTCATTATTGATTTTACCCACAGATAATTTAAATGAAAAATTTAGTTAATAAGATGAATAAATCTATTTATTTCCTGAAGTTGTGATTTAAAAGAAGTGTTATTCCTTGATGAATTAATTTTTAGTTCACGTTGTTGAAAATTTGGTATTGAATTATAAAGGCCGTGAATCATATTGAGGCAAAGTGCCAAATTGTGAAATATTATTCGGTTGAGTTGTTCACTCAAGAACATTTTGTTAAGATATTGTGCACATTATGATCGAGTCGTGGCTCCTTATTGTGAAAAAATAATGTGTTGTTGATTTTTGTGGCAAGTTGAAATATTTGAGCACTTGACGTACAATTTGTGATATGTGAGCAGTTGAGGTGCAAGTTGTATTTTGTTGTGATATTTGGGCACTTGAGGTGTGATTTGTGAAATATTGTGATATTGATATGCAAACGGTGAGATAAGGGTGGCTTGAAACGCGTGGCTAGTAGGGGAACTACTAGAAGTCATCCGGTGATATAAGGTCAGGGTATTGAAATGCATGCGGTGAGATAAGGGTGGCTTGAAACGCGTGGCTAGTAGAGGAACTACTAGAAGTCATGCGGTGTGATAAGGGTGGCTAAAACGCGGGATGCTATTTCAGGAAAATAATTTCTTTAAAATTAAATGTGAAGGCTCCCGCGGTGATATAAGAAAATGAGATATTGTAAATTTAATTATTATTTGGGACAACGAGGCGGTACCTCGGGAGTGCCCTGTTGATATTTCTTTATTGATGTTCTTGTCTTGGGTGATTTTATTTCATTTAATATGTAAATTCTTGTTTTCTTCCGTGATGTACTAGTTGACTTTATTATTATGTGTTTTATGCTCCTAGTTATATTGTGTTGGCTTTGGCTTTTTAGCACATGACTCCGAAGAAGTATATTTCTTTTTTTTTCTTACTGATGTTCGATGATTGAGTTGATTTAAATAAAAGGAATTATTATGTTTTAAATTAAATAGTTTTACATCTAAATTAGTGGTTATCTGATGCTTTAATTTAAGTGCAAATGTTATTTTCTTCACTCATATGAATTCTAAAATAAATTCATTTCTTTGTTGATTTTTTACTTGATTAAAAAAAATTGTAAACTTACTTTATTGAAAATAAATTGATCCTACGGATCTTATATACTTTTATTATGGACAAGTGAGTTGTCCGTGTGGTTGTGATAGAAATATGGGCACGAGGTACCGTAGAAAATATGAAAGTGGGCTGAGACCCGTAATTTTTATGATTGTGAAATGAGGTGTCACATGGTGACTTTTACTTGAAAATATATTTATTGGAAAGTATTACATCCTGAAGATTTTTATTTGAAAAACATATAGGTGAAAGAATTTGTATTTGAAGAACTTGATTAATTGGTTGTACTTGTGTTCCTTATTCGTCTGAGCAATAATTATGATGTTCTTGTTGCATTGATGTTATATCACTGGTTGATTTTGTTGTTATCATTGCTAGTTACTTTCCAGTATTATTTTGTATACTATATTGCACATGTTAATAGACTAGTGAGTGTCTTGACTGTACCTCGTCTCTACTCCACTGAGGTTAGTCTTGATACTTACTGGGTACCGACCGTGGTGTACTCATACTATACTTCTGCACATTTTTGTGCAGAGCCAGGTATTGGAGGTATCGGACCCAGACAGAGTTAGAATGTGATTGCAAGGATTCAAGGTAGAGCTGCTTGGTCGTCGCAGTCCCTTGGAGTCTGTTCATTTCATTATACTGTTAATTTTTAATCAAACAATATTGTATATTTGGTCCTCGTGATCATTCTATGTATTCAGTTAGAGTTCGTGACTTAGTACTACCAGTCTTGGGAGGTTGTATATTCACTTTTGTTCCGCTGTTAGTTTTGATTACCTAAAAACAATGGCTTCAAAATGTAATTGAAATCGGCTTACCTGGTCTTAGAGACTAGGTGCCATCACGACGCCTGTGGTGGGATTTTGGGTCGTGACAATATCTACTATATCCCCAACAATCTCCCACTTGCCCTAGAGCCAATTGCTCTTGTACTTCATTCCCAATTTTTAATTGTTCTTGGCAAACTCCTTTACGCCAAGAGCTTTAGTGAATGGGTCTGCAGCATTTTCCTTTCCATCAACCTTTTGTATCTCAATATCTCCATGTTCATTGATTTCTCTTATCAAGTGATACCTTCGCAGAACATGTTTGGATTTTTTGTGTGATCTTGGTTCTTTTGCTTGAGAAATGGCTCCAGTATTGTCACCCAATAATGGAACTACGCCTTCTATTGAAAGAACCACACCAAGTTCAGTTAAGAATTGTTTCATCCACACAACTTTCTTAACAACTTTACTAGCTGTTATATATTCTGCTTCAGCTACTGAATCAGCTACTGTAGCTTGTTTGGAATACGACACCATTTAAGGTGAATACATAACCAAAAATAGATTTGCTATTATCTCTATCTGAAGAGAAACTTGCATCAATATAAACTTCAAGTTTCAACTCAGAATCTCCATAGATAAGCAATTGGTCTTTAGTCCTTCTTAAGTACTTAAGGATGGTCTTCTCCACCTTCTAATGTTCCTCACTAGGATTTTCCTGATATCGGCTAGTCACTCCAAGTGCATAAGCCACATCAGGACGTGTACATGTCATGGTATACATGATAGCTCCCACTGCACTAGCGTATGGGATTCTACCTATACGTTCTCTCTCTTCAGGTGTTTTAGGACAATCCTCCCTACTGAGAGTGATTCCAGTGCCTATCGGTAGATAGCCTCTTTTGAAATTATCCATGTTATACCTTTTCAAAATGGTATCAATGTACAAAGACTGGGAAAGTCCAAGCAGCTTCCTTGATCTATCTCTATAGATCTTTATTCCCAATATATGAGTTGTTTCTCCCAAGCTTTTCATGGAGAACTGTTCAGATAGCCAAATTTTGGTACTTTGCAATGCCGGTATATCATTCCCTATGAGTAATATATCATCAACATACAATACTAAGAATATAATTGTGCTCCCACTAACCTTTTTGTACACACATGGCTCTTCTCTGCATCTAACAAAATTGAACTTGTCGATTGTCTTGTTAAAACGAATATTCCAACTTCGAGAAGCTTGCTTTAGTCTATAAATGGATCTTCGTAGCTTGCAAATTTTATTATGATCAGACGGAGATGTGAAACCTTTAGGTTGTGTCATGTATACATCCTCTTCTAGCTCACCATTAAGGAAACCTGTTTTCACATTCATTTGCCATATTTCATAATCATAGTATGCTTCTATAGCAAGCAAAATCCGAATTGATTTGAGCATTTCCACAGGAGAGAAAGTCTCGTCATAGTCGACTCCTTCTTTCTGACGATATCCCTTGGCAACAAGACGGGCTTTATAGGTCTCCACCTTTCCGTCTGCTCCAATCTTTTTCTTAAAAACCCATTTACAACCTATAGATTTTATATCCTTTGAAGGTTCAACTAAAGTCCATACTTTCTTTTCTTTCATGGATTCCATTTTGGATTCCATGGCCTTTTGCCATCTCTCATAGTCAGAACTATGTATAGCCTCTTCATAGGTCTTAAGGTCATCATCATTATGATCAACCTCATTTGATACATCATATTATACCATTAGATTTAATCTAGTTGGTACTTGACGTTCTCGTGTAGACCTTCTAAGAGGTGCTTGTACAACTTGTTCACCTTGTGCTGGATTTGATTATTGTTCAATTTGGTTTGGAACTGGTTCATTAACCTGTTCTTGAACTACATTTAGTTATTGAACTTCAGCCTTTGAAGATGGCAACTTCTTTTTCAACTTTGAATCATCCAATAAAGGTTCTTCAACTTGTGTCTCATGATCTTAATTTTGTGTTGATTCATTAGTTTCTTGAACTTCATTAAGTTCTATTTCCCCACTACAATCTCCTTCCAAAAGAAATTTCCTTTTCTAAAAGGTTGCTCCTCTAGCCACAAACACTTTATGGTCAAAAGAGTGATAGAAATAATATCCCATTGTGTAACAACCCGACTTGTCGTTTTAAGAATTTATGCCCCGTTCAATGACTTAAGCTATCGAGCAGCTTCGCAATATGTATTATGACCTGCGGATGTGGTAGAGTTATAATTACTGAAGATTCAGAATTTTATTAAAAGAACAATCCTTATTTAGAAGCTTAAATGGAAAGAGTTGATCAGAGAGTTGACTTTTGAGCAAATAACTCCGGAATGAAATTTTGATGACGTCAATAGCTCCGTATGGTGATTATGGACTTAGGAGCATGTCCGAAAAATTATTTGGAGGTATGTAGTTGAATTAGGCTTGAAATGACGAAAGATGAATTTTTGGGAAGTTTGACCGGGGGTTGACTTTTTGATATAAGGGTCGAAATCCGATTCTGGAAATTGGAATAGCTTAGTTATGCCAATTATGACTTGTGTGCAAAAATTTGAAGTCATTCTGAATTGATTTGATCTGTTTCGGCACAAGATATAGAATTTGAAAGTTCAAAGTTCATAGATTTTGATTTGAGGTGTGATTCGTAATTTTGATATCGTTTGATGTGATTTGAGGCCTCGAGCAGGTTCGTGTTATGTATTGGGACTGGTTGGTATGCTCAGACAGGATTTCGAGTGGCTCAGGTGAGTTTCGGGGTGGTTTCAGATCATTTCTAGGCCATTTTTAGTTGCTGGTTTTATGCCACAGAGGTATGCTTCACGATCGCGGACAAACGATAGCGATTGCGAAGAGCAATTTTGTTGTTTGGAGACTGTGAATTGCGATCGCGGAAGCCTTTTCGCGATCGCGTAGAGGAAACTCCTGCCGCACTGACCCGACTTTGGAAGCTCGTATCTCGCAATCTATAAGGAATTTGGAGATGATCCAAAATTAAAAGTTGTAGCTCTTTGTGTCTAGTTTTCAGAAAGGTAAACCATTTATCACTTGGAGTTGTGTACAAAAAGGTATTGTAGATAAAATACAGGCTATCCGGGAAGAGTTTGGAAATATCTGTTGCATAGGGCTGACTTTGGAAGCTTGTATCTCGAAATATATAAGGAATTGGAGATGAGAAACAAATGAAAGTTATAGACCTTGGAATCTAGTTTTCAGAAAGTTAAACAATTCATCATTTGGAGTTTTGTACAAAAAGTTTTGACGGATTGAAGTGATTTTTGAGGTGATTTTCACCATATGGATTGGGGTAAGTGTTCTATATCCTAAAGTATTTATATTTAATGAATCTATGATTATATTCATCGTTTAATTCGGATTTTAATGGAAGAAATCAGGATTTTTGTAAACATCTTCCAAAAATAAAAATTTAAGATTTTAAGGTCGAGTTGTTATTGGAATTCGATAAAATTAGTATGGTTGAACTCGTATTGAATGGGTGTTTGGATTTCATGAAAATTATGCCGGGTTCCGAGGGGCGGGCCCCGTGTTGACTTTTGTTGGATTTTTGGAATAAATTTTTAAGTCGACGTATTATTATCCGGAATTATTTCCGGTGAATTTTAATGAAGTTATACAATTAATTTGGATAGATTTGAGCGGTCCGGAGGTCAATTCAAGAAAGAAGGCAATTTTGGAATATGTGCATAACTTCAAAAAGGTAAGTGTCTTGCTTAACCTCGAATGGGGGAAATACCCCTTAGGCATTGAGTATTATGTGCAAATTGTGTAATTAAAAACCATGTGCGCGAGGTGACAAGTATGTACTTGGTTTATATGTGCAATTTTCGTTGATTAAAATCCTTAGACGCCCTTATGTATTAAGTTGGAAATTATTGACACTTATGAAATCCTCTATTTGTCATGCCTAGATCCTTGTTTGTTGAATTTGTTTTTAAATGATGATTTGGTGTGATTGCCACCTTGAATTTATGTGAAATATTATTTTGTTGAGTTGTTCACTCCTGGATATTTTGTTAAGATTTTGTGGACATTATGGTCGAGCCATGGGATCCTTATTGTGGAAAATGATGTATTGTTGATTTTTGTGGCAAGTTGAAATATTTGAGCACTTGATGAGCCATTTGTGATATGTGAGCACTTGATGTGCAGTTGTTGAAATCATATTTTCTTCGCGACTACGGAACGGTATTCCAGGAGATCCCCCTGCCCTGCATATTTTCTTTGGGACTACGGAACGGTATTCTGGGAGATCCCCCTGCCTTGCATATTTACTTTGGGACTACGGAACGACATATTTACTTTGGGACTACGGAACGGTATTCCGGGAGATCCACCTGCAATGCATATTTACTTTGGGACTACGGAACGGTATTCCGGGAGATCCCCTGTCTTGCATATTTACTTTTGGGACTACGAGGCGGTACCTCGGGAGATCCCCATGTCTTGCATATTTTTCTATGAATGCACTTGTCGTTGGTTATTTTGTTTTTCCGTGATATATAAATTCTTGTGTTCTTCCATGATGTATTATTTAATTTTATTATGTATTTTGGTATTCCTTGTTGTATTGTGTTGGCTTTGGCTCTTTGTACAAGACTCAACTGATTTGTGTTTATGGTTTTTACTGATTTTCGAGAATTGAGTTGTTCCGAATAAAAGAAATTACTATTATGATTTAATTTAATAAATTTTACATCCAAATTAGTAGTCGTCGGATGCTTCATTTTAATTGAAATGTCATTTTCTTCACCAACACGAGTTAAAAAATAAACTCATTTCTTTAATGATTTCTTACTTTATTTAAAAATTCTAAACTCACTTTAGTGGAAATAAATTGATCATGTGGATCTTATATACATTGAGGATATTGGCATGTGAATTATCCGTGCAGTTGTGATATGAAATGAGGGTACGAGGTGCTGGAAAAATATGATGATTTAATTATGGGCACGAATTTCTGTGGAGATATGAAAATGGGCTGAGACCCATATTTTTATGATTTTGAAATGAGGTATCATATGGTGACTTTTTAATTGAAGAATTATATTCAAAATATTTATTTGGAAGGATTTTTATTTAGAAAGTATTATATGATAGAATTATATTTGAAAGATATTTTATTTGAGAAAAATTATATTTTAAGAAGAGTTATTTGGTAGAATTATATGTGAAGGACATTTATTTGCAGAATTTGATTTAATTAGGTGTACTTGTATTTATTATTTGTTGAGCGATATTAAATGGTGTTTTGTTGTCTTGATGTGCATATCACTGGTTGTTTTATGATGTCCTTATTGTTATCTGCTGCCTACTATCTTATATATTATATTGCACAGGCTATTAGACTAGTGAGTGTCTTGACTGTACCTCATCTCTACTCCACTGAGGTTAGTCTTGATATTTACTGGGTACCGATCGTGGTGTGCTCATACTACACTTCTGCATAATTTTGTGCAGAGCCAGGTATTGGAGGTATCGGACCCGGACAAAGTTAGAATGTGATCGCAAGGATTCAAGGTAGAGCTGCTTGGTCGTCACAGTCCCTTGGAGTCTGTTCATTTCATTATACTGTTAATTTTTAATCAAACAGTATTGTATATTTGGTCCTCGTGATCATTCCATGTATTCAGTTAGAGTTCATGACTCAGTACTACCAGTCTTGGGAGGTTGTATAATCATATTTATTCCACTGTTAGTTTTGGTTACTTATTTTTAAAAAAGGCTTCAAAATGTAATAGAAATCGGCTTACCTAGTATTAGAGACTAGGTGCCATCACGACGCCTGTGGTGGGATTTTGGGTCGTGACAAGTTGGTATCAGAGCTTTAGATTCATAGGTTCTACGAGTCACGAACGAGTTTAGTAGGGTCTTGCGAATCGGTACAGAGACGTCTGTACTTATCTTCGAGAGGCTACAAAGCTAGTAGGAAACATTCACTTCTTTCATTCCTTATCGTGCGACATTTATTCAGCTTGAAGCATATATCTTATGTTCTTTTGCATCCACTCGTGTATGAAATTGTGCACTCGTTATCAACTATGCGCCAACGGTTTGTGATGCTACAGAGGGGTTATAAGGGTGCCAGGGTTGTTCAACCATTATTACAATGTGTCGTCCATGTGATGACCCAAAATGTCATCTTTAAATTTAATAATTAATTCTTTGTTCTAAGACCTCAAAGAGCACTATTTATCATTACTCGACTTGCGTGCGCAGTCCGTAAAATTTTTCGGAAAGTTTTTATGGGAAAAATGAATTAAAATGTGAATTAGAGCTTTAAAACTCAACTGAGTTGACCTTGGTCAACATTTTTAGCAAACGGACTCGAATGAGTATTTTGACAGTTTCGATAGGTTCGTATCATGATTTGGGAGTTGGGTGTATGCCCGAAATCAAATTCCGAGGTCCCTAGCCCGAGATATGAAATTTTGAAGAAAACAATTAAAAGTTTAAATTCAAATAGTGACCGGATGTCGAATTATGTGCAAACTACCCCAGAATAGAATTTTGATGATTCCAACAGCTCCGTATGGTAATTTTGGACTTAGGAGCATGATCGGAATTTTATTTGGAAGAACGTAGTTGAATTAGGCTTGAAATGCCAAAAGTTGAATTTTTGGGAAGTTTGACCGAGGGATTGTCTTTTTGATATCGGGTCGAAATCCGATTCTGAAAATTTGAGTACCTCCATTATGTCATTTATGACTTGTGCGCAAAATTTGAGGTAAATCGGACGTGATTTGATAGGTTCCGAAGTCATTTGTAGAAATTTGAAGTTTCAAAGTTTATTAGGCTTGAATCTATGTGATTCGTATTTTTAGTGTTGTTGGATGTGATTTGAAGACTCGACTAAGTTCGTATGATGTATTAGGACTTGTTGGTATATTTGGTTGAGGTCCCGAGGGACTCGGGCGTGTTCCGGATGGTTAACAAATCATTTTTGTCCTTAGTGAGAATTTTGTTCTACGCGTTCGCGGAGGAGAGGACGCGAACGCGAAGGGTAGGGTAGTGTGTGCATCGCGAACGTGTGAGTGGCGTCGCGTTCGTGAAGGAGAGTGAGGCAGCTAGGAACCCCAGTCTTTTGTTCTACGCGTTCGCGAGGTAAGGGATGCGTTCGCGAAGGTCTGAGTTTGCAAAGCTTCGCGTTGGTCGTGTTCGCGAAGAGGAAAGTTGGGCAGCACATTTTTGTGCTTCGTGAATGCGAGACAAGGGTCGCGTTCGCGAAGAAGAAACCACTGGGCAGAATGTTTAAGTTCATTTTCCATTTTTAACGATTTGGATCTCGGATTGAGGCGAATTTTGGGAGATTTTCAGAGAAAACATCAGGGTAAGTGTTCTTAACTCAATCTTGGTTAGATTACCCGATTCCATCACTGTTTTTAACATTTAATTAGTGATTTAAGTTGGAAAATTTTGAAAAACCCTCATGGATAGATTTGAGGATTTGAGGGTCGAATTTTTATTGGAATTTAGTCATTTTGGTATGGTTAGACTCGCGATTGAATGGGTGTTCATATTTCGTAACTTTTGCCGGATTCCGAGAAGTGGGCTCCACGGGCCATTTTTGGGTTAATTTCGGATTTTTATTGAAAATGTAGTATTTTCTTATAGAAATAATTCTATAATTTTTGTTGACTGTATCGAATTAATTATGGCTAGAAATAATTCTATAATTTCTTAAGGGAGTATGTTCCTCAAAGCCTTAGAGATGCATGGCACGCAAAGTTTGAGCAGTTGCGCCGGGGTTCTATGACCGTGTCAGAATATGCGGTCCGATTTAGTGATTTGGCTAGGCATGCACCAGCCTTAGTTGCTACTGTTCGAGAGCGGGTTCGTAGATTTATTGAGGGTCTCCACCCTAGTATCAGATAAAGTATGGCCCAAGAGTTAGAGATGGACATCACATACCAACAGGTGGTGTCAATTGCTAGGAGATTGGAAGGTATGCGGACTCGGGAGAGGGAAGAGAGGGAAGTTAAGAGACCCCAAGATTCTGGCACATATAATAATTCTCGTGCCCCAGTTGCAGCCCGTCATAGTAGAGGTTATGTGAGTCGTCCTATTCATTCAGCATTTCCAGCTTCCAGTGGTATTCCGGCAACTCCCAGACCTCAGGTTCCATATTATACACTGCTAGTGTCTTCTATACCTCCTGTACGGGGTGCTTTCAGCGGGCAGTCTAGTCGATCAGGCCCGAACTAGTCCCAGCAGCCACGTACTCTGAGGGCTTGTTTTGAGTATGGTGACACTCGTCATATCATGAGGGATTGCCCCAGACTTAGGAGTGGTGCACCTCTACGGATTTCTCAGGCCCCACCTATTCCACAGGGTCCTCAGACTTCTCAGGCCATGATTACTGCACCAGTTGCCACTCCACCTGCACAACCAGCTAGAGGTGGAGGTCGGGCAGGTAGAGGTCGCCCTAGAGGGGGAGGCCAGGCCAGATATTATGCCCTTCCTTCTAGGACAGATATTGTTGCATCCGATTCTATTATCACAAGTATTATTCCGGTCTCTCATAGAGATGCATCAGTCTTATTTGATCCAGGCTCCACTTATTCTTATGTGTCATCTTATTTTGCCCTGTATTTGGGCGTATCACGTGATTACTTGAGTTCTTTTATTTATATATCTACACCCGTGGGTAAATATATTATTGTGGACCGCGTGTATCAATCGTGTTTAATTGTTATCAGTGGTTTTGAGACCAGAGCTGATTTATTATTGCTCAGTATGGTGGATTTCGATATTATTTTGGGCATGGACTGGTTGTCGCCTTATCACGCTATTCTTGATTGTTACGCCAAGAGGCTGATGTTGGCTATGCTAGGTCTACCGTGGTTAGGGTGTAGAGGTACCTCGGATCATGTTCCTAGCAAGGTTGTTTCATTTCTTAAAGCTCAATGAATGGTTGAGAAGGGGTATGATGCGTATCTGGCCTATGTGAGAGATGTTAGTATTAATAATCCTACTATGGAGTCAGTTCCTGTAGTAATGGATTTTCCTGATGTATTTCCAGCAGATCTTTCGGGTATGCCACCCGACATGGATATTGATTTTGGTATTGATTTATTACCGGGTACTCAGCCCATTTCTATTCCACCATACCATATGGCCCCAACAGAGTTAAAAGAATTAAACTAACAGTTACAGGAATTGCTTAATAAGGGTTTCATTCGGCCTAGTATATCGCCTTGGGGTACTCCTGTCTTATTTGTAAAGAAGAAGGATGGTTCTATGCGGATGTGTATTGATTACCGCCAGCTGAATAAGGTTACAGTGAAGAATAGTATCCATTGCCACGTATTGATGACCTATTTGATCAGCTTCAGGGTGCCAGGATATTCTCTAAAATTGACTTGCGTTCAGGCTATCATCAGTTGAAGATTCGGGAGCCAGATATCCCGAAGACTGCTTTCAAGACTCGGTACGGTCATTACGAGTTCCTTGTGATGTCTTTTGGGCTGACCAACGCCCCAACAACATTTATGAACTTAATGAATTGTGTATTTTAGCCCTATCTTGATTCTTTCATCATTGTGTTTATTGACGACATTCTGGTGTATTCCCGGAGTCAGGAAGATCGTGAACAACACCTGAGGACTATGCTGCAGATTTTGAGAGAAAAGAAGTTATATGCAAAATTCTCAAAGTGTGAGTGCTGGCTTGATTCAATGGAATTTTTGGGTCATATAGTTTCATGTGAGGGGATCAAGGTAGATCCGAAGAAGATTGAAGCAGTGCAAAATTGGTCCAGACCGTCCTCAGTTACGGAAATCCGGAGTTTTCTTGGTTTGGCAGGGTATTATCGCCAATTTGTAAAGGGTTTCTCTTCTATTGCTGCATCTATGACAAAATTAACCCAAAAGGGTGCTCTGTTCAGGTGGACCGAGGAATGTGAGGAGAGCTTTCAAAAGCTCAAGACAGCTTTGACTACAGCCCCAGTATTAGTATTACCTACAGGTACAAGGTCTTATACTATGTATTGTGATGCGTTGCATATTGGTCTTGGCACAGTGTTAATGCAAGATGGTAGGGTGATTGCCTACGCGTCCAGACAGTTAAAGGTGCATGAGAAGAATTATCATGTACATGACCTGGAGTTAGCAGTTATTGTTCATGCCTTAAATATTTGGCTGCATTATTTGTATGGTGTCCATTTAGAGGTCTACATCGATCACACGAGTCTACAATATCTGTTTAAACAGAAGGATCTTAATTTGCGGCAGCGAAGATGGTTGGAGTTGCTTAAGGATTATGATATCACCATTCTCTATCATCCTGGGGAGGCCAATGTAGTGGCCGATGCCTTGAGTCGTAAGGCGGAGAGTTTGGGCAGCTTAGCATATTTACCGGTAGCAGAGAGGCCTTTAGCCTTGGATGTTCAGGCCTTAGCCAACTAGTTTGTCAGGTTGGATATTTCCGAGCCGAGCCGAGTTTTGGCTTGTGTGATTTCTTAGTCTTCTCTTTCTGATCGTATCAGGGAGCATCAGTATGATGACCCCAATCTGCTTGTCCTTAAGGATACAGTTCAGCACGGTGATGCCAAGGAAGTCACTATTAAAGATGACGATGTATTACGGATGCAGGGTAGGCTATGTGTGCCTAATGTAGATAGTTTGCGTGAGTTGATTCTCCAGGAGGCTCACAGTTCGCGATACTCCATTCATCCGGGTGCTGCAAAGATGTATCAGGACTTGAGACAACACTATTGGTGGAGGCGGATGAAGAAAGACATAGTGGAGTATGTAGCTCAGTGTCTAAATTGTCAACATGTGAAATATGAGCATCAACGACCGGGTGGATTGCTTTAGAAGCTAGAGATTCCAGAATAGAAATGGGAGAAGATCACTATGGATTTCGTTGTCGGGCTCCCACGGACTCAAAGGAAGTTCGATGAAGCTTGGGTGATTGTGGATAGATTGACCAAGTCAGCTTATTTCATTCCTTTGATTACTACTTACTCTTCGGAGCAGCTGGCTTAGGTCTATATTTGCGAGATTGTCAGACTTCATGGCGTACCGGTGTCTATCATCTCTGACCAGGGTATGCAGTTTACATCACGGTTCTGGAGGGTAGTACAACATGAGTTGGGTACTCGGGTAGAGTTGAGTACAACATTTCACCCTCAGACGGACGGGCAGTCCGAACGCACTATTAGATACAGGAGGATATGCTTCGTACGTGTGTGATAGATTTTGGGGGTGCTTGGGATCAATTCTTACCACTTGCGGGGTTTTCTTACAACAACAGTTATCAGTCGAGCATTCAGATGGCTCCGTATGAGGCCTTGTATGGTAGGCGGTGCCGGTCTCCAGTGGGTTGGTTCAAACTGGGCGAGGCTAGGATATTGGGTATAGACTTGGTTCAGGATGCCTTGGAAAAGGTTAAGTTGATTCAGGATCGACTTCGTAAAACCCAATCCAGACAGAAGAGTTATGCGGATCGAAAGGTTCGTGATGTTGCATTCATGGTTGGTGAGCGGGTATTGCTCCGGGTTTCACCTATGAAGGGTGTGATGAGGGTTCAGGAAGAAGGGAAAGTTGAGCCCTAGGTATATTGGGCCTTTTGAGATTCTTGAGAGAGTTGGAGAGGTGGCTTACAGACTTGCACTACCACCTAGTCTTTATGCGGTTCATCCGGTATTCCATGTTTCTATGCTTCGAAAATATCATGGCGATCCGTCTCATGTGTTAGACTTCATTTCGGTTCAGTTGGACAAGGATCTATCTTATGTTGAGGAACCAGTGGCTATTTTAGATAGGTAGATTCGAAAACTGAGGTCAAAGAACATTGCTTCCGTGAAGGTTCAATGGAGGGGTCATCTGTTCGAGGAGGCGACTTGGAAGACTGAGCATGATATGCGCAGCCGTTATCCACATTTATTCACCAGCTCAGGTGCTTTTTCTAACTCTGTTCGAGGACGAACGTTGGTTTTAGAGGTTGAGAATGTGATGACCCAAAATGTCATCTTTAAATTTAATGATTAATTCTGTGTTCTAAGACCTTGAAAAGCACTATTTATCACTACTCGACTTAGTGCGCAGTCCGTAAAATTTTCCGAAAAGTTTTTATGCGAAAAATGAATTAAAATGTGAATTAGAGCTTTAAAACTCAACTGAGTTGACCTTGGTCAATATTTTTAACAAATGGACTCGGATCAGTATTTTGACCATTTCGGTAGGTCCGTATCGTGATTTGGGACTTGGGCGTATGCCCGAAATCAAATTCCGGGGTCCCTAGCTCGAGATATGGGATTTTGAAGAAAAATATTAAAAGTTTAAATTCAAATAGTGAACGGATGTCGAATTATGTGCAAACGACCCCGAAAAAGAATTTTGATGATTCCAACAGCTCTGTATTTTATTTGGAAGTCCGTAGTGGAATTAGGCTTGAAATGCCGAAAGTTGAATTTTTGGGATGTTTGACCGAGGGGTTGACTTTTTGATATCGGGGTCAAAATCTGAATTTGAAAATTTGAGTACCTCCGTTATGTTATTTATGACTTGTGCGCAGAATTTGAGGTAAATCGGACGTCATTTGATAGGTTCCGGAGTCATTTGTAGAAATTGGAAGTTTCAAAGTTTATTAGGTTTGAATCTATGTGTGATTCGTATTTTGTGTCGTTGGATGTGATTTGAAGACTCGACTAAGTTCGTATGATATATTAGGACTTGTTGGTATATTTGGTTGAGGTCCCGAGGGGCTCGGGCATGTTCCGAATGGTTAGCGGATCATTTTTGGCCTTGGTGAGATTTTTGTTCTACGCATTCGCGGAGGAGAGGACGAGAACGCGAAGGGTAGGGCAGTGTGTGCATCGCGAACACGTGAGTGGCGTCGCGTTCGCGAAGGAGAGTTAGGCAACTAGGAACCCCAGTCTTTTGTTCTATGCGTTCGCGAGGTAAGGGACGCGTTCACGAAGGTCTGAGTTTGCAAAGCTTTGCGTTCGCGAAGCGTTGGTCTCATTCGCGAAGAGGAAAGTTAGGAAGCACATTTTTGTGCTTCGCGAACGCGAGACAAGGGTCGCGTTCGCGAAGAAGAGACCACTGGGCAGAATGTTTAAGTTCAGAAAATGGGACTTCGTCCCATTTTCCATTTTTAAAGATTTGGAGCTCGGATTGAGGCGATTTTTGGGAGATTTTCAGAGAAAGCATCGGGGTAAGTATTCTTAACTCAATCTTGGTTAGATTACCCGAATCCATCACTGTTTTTAACATTTAATTGGTGATTTAAGTTGAAAAAATTTGAAAAACCCTCATGGATAGATTTGAGGATTTGAGGGTCGAATTGTTATTGGAATTTAGTCATTTTGGTATGGTTAGACTCGCGATTGAATGTGCGTTCATATTTCGTAACTTTCGCCGGATTCCGAGAAATGGGCCCCATAGGCCATTTTTGGGTTAATTTTGGATTTTTATTGAAAAATATAGTATTTTCTTATAGAAATAATTCTATAATTTTTGTTGATTGTATCAAATTAATTATGGCTAGATACGAGTCGACCGAAATCGAAAAATCGAGGAAAAAGCATACTACTTGGTTAATTGGAGCAAGTCGAGGTAAGTGACTTGTCTAACCTTGTGTGGGGGAAATTTTTCCTAGGATTGGTATTAATTATAATGTGATGAAAGTCGTGTACACGAGGTGATGAGTGTGTATACGGACTAAATGTGAAGGATTATGTTTTTAAATTGTGAAGATCACTGTTGCACATTAAATAAATTATTAAATCTTGTTATATTCTCCATCATTGATTTGATTTGTATACTTAAAATTTGCTTGATCTTTTCCTACTAATTATTTTACCTGTTTAGTTGAAACCTGATTTCTTTTATTTTGTGCATTATTTGAAATTAATTTTCTTTAAATTAAATATTATTCATATGAAGTATTTGACATTTTTAAATTTGGTATTGAAGTAACGTATTAAAGATTTTGAAATATTATTGTGCTAAATTATTTATTTCCGAATATTTATGTAAGTTTTTGTACTCATTGTGATGGAGCCGTGAGCTCTTTATTGTGGAAAAATATTATTGATGATTTATGTTGGCATGAGCCATGAGCTCTTTATTATGGAAAAATATTGTTGTTAATTTACTTTGGCAAATTGAAATATTTGGGCACTTGAGGTACAAATTGTGATATGTTGTGATATTGATACGCATGCGGTGAGATAAGGGTGGCTTGATACGCGTGGCTAGTAGGGAAAACTACTAGAAGCTTGTGACTCATTAGAGACTAGGTGCCATCACGACCTCCTACTGAGGGAATTTGGGGTCGTGACAGTCCAGATCGAGGATGTGGAAGTATTTAGAGATCATTCAGTTGTGCACTTAGGGGTGTAGCAGGTTCTGACATCTGGTTAATAAGTATGATCTTAAGAAGTTTAATTAATTGCCTAATCGTCACAATCGTGGTAGGGTCATGAGATGGATGTAGATATGAAGATAGTTGGTGGTGTTAGAGACTATGTAGTTCGTATGGGATTTCTATTTAGTGAAGGGTACATACTAGCAGCCAAGGCACTAGAGAAAGCGAGTTTAACTGTCACGAGGATGACATGCGCCAAATAAATGACTTGAGGTATCTTATGACCGGTGTCCTACGAGCGATAAGGTTAGTATTGTGGATCATCAGAATGTGTCCTATGGCTTCGCGCCAAGTGAGGGGAGTCCACTATCAACAATCAGATTGCGGGGTCATGTGTTATATCAGTTTGGCCTGAGATGTATTTATGTGGTAATGAAAGGTTCTCCGAAACTTGTATATGATTAAGAGGTGTGATTTGTATGGGATGATGTTGGGTCTTGCGGTATTCTTGCGTCCTTAATAATTCTACATTTCAGTACCAGCAGGGTCACAGAAACAATTTTAGAATATTCGGGGTGCTACAATAAGTTCTTTTAATGCACCACCGGCACGGAGTTCTTACGGTAGCTATTCCAGTTATCTGGTAGAGATTCAGTATGAGCATCCACGCCCGCAGAGGGGTTGTTATGAGAGTGGTGATACTAGACACATCAAGAGAAATTGTCCCAGACTTGGGAGGGGTGGATTTCACCAAAGCACTCAAGTTACAAGCTTTATTCCAGTTAATACTCCACGTGCACAGTCAGCTAGAGGTGAAGGACATGAGGGTAGTGGGCGCCTAAGAGGTGGAGACCCGGCCCGTTAATATAATCTCTATGATTTGGCCGAGGCCAATACACCAGATGGTGTCGTTACAGGTACGATCCTGATTTTGTTATAAAAGGATAATTTCCTTTAATTTGATTCGGTTCTGAATATTGAGGTGAGTTCTCCTATTATGCTCCGCTTATGGGTGAGATTCGTAATTTTTGTGACCTACTTATATGTTTATCCTTGTTGGAAGATTTGAAGATGTTAGCCCGTGTCTGTCATTTTATTTTTGTACACCATTGAGGGCTATAAGTCCAAAAGAAATTTGTCTGATTCATTACAGTGGGTTTAATTATTTCAAAATAATTGATTCCAATTTTTATGAATTATATTCCCTACCGGTATGAGTGATTATTATGTATTGTGAAAACTGTTTATGAAATATATTGAAAAGAAGAAAGAAAGGAAATTGAAATTTTTGTTGGCACTATGTGCAAAATACTTCTGATTCGGAGTTGAGGACGAGATCCTCGCATTTTTATATGATGTGAAATATTTAAACTGGGCTACAAGCAGCGGTGAAAGTTATATAAGGACGAGGTCCTTGTGGTAAAATATTTAAAAATTTAAATTCTTCTTTTGTGAAATTAAAATTTGTACTATAGTATTAATAAGGAGTCATACATGTTAGGCTTATTTGATAATTTTTTTTATGTGTTTCTGCGCATATTTATTCATAATTGTGAGGAAAATATTGAGTTTTAGCCCACGAGGTGAGTGCCCAGGCGGCGTTAAATGTGGCTTGTTAAGTCCGGTAAATAGTTATGAGGCCTTCATGCCTCACATTTTGCTTTCATTGTTGTAAAAATGCGAAATGAGGTTTTGATTAATATGAGGTTAATTGGCGATGTTGTAATTGATTATGAACAGCTATTAAGACCAGAGATGTGGTTATGGGCATTTGTATGATGTGTGCGTAGGCACGTGTTGCTACTGCCTATTGAGGCTAATACCGTGCGTTGATATGAAAATTAGACTTTTTGAAAATGTTTGGAGTGTAAGAAATTGGTCTTAAAGTTTACAAATATGGATAAAATAAATAATCTCAAATGAGATGGTTTTGTCGGGCTTATCTCAAATGCGGTAACGTGGGATCAACCGTGAGTACATGTGTAAAAGTAAAATCATCAATTTGGTAACCTCAGAATAATTCTTAGCACGTTCGAGGACGAAAGTGTGTTTAAGAGGTGGAGAATGTAACGACCTGACTTGTCGTTTTAAGAATTTACGCCTCGTTCAGTGACTTAAGCTCTCAAGCAGCTTCGCAATATGTATTATGACCCACAGGTGTGGTAGATGTTGAATTACTGAAGATTCAAAATTTAATTAAAAGAACAATCCTTATTTAGAAGCTTAAATGGAAAGAGTTGACCGGAGAGTTAACTTTTGAGCAAACGACTCCGGAATAGAATTTTGATGATGTGAATAGCTCCGTATGGTGATTATGGACTTAGGAGTGTGGCCGAAAAATTATTTGGAGGTCTGTAGTGGAATTAGGCTTGAAATGGCGAAAGATAAA
Organism: Nicotiana tabacum; assembly: GCF_000715075.1. Classification (NCBI taxonomy): domain Eukaryota; kingdom Viridiplantae; phylum Streptophyta; class Magnoliopsida; order Solanales; family Solanaceae; genus Nicotiana; species Nicotiana tabacum. The sequence goes on along the minus strand of NC_134081.1, from coordinate 105,347,542 downwards.
TTTTTGGAAAGTTTGACCGGGGGTTGACTTTTTGATATCGGGGTCGGAATCCGATTCTGGAAATTGGAATAGCTTAGTTATGCCAGTTATGACTTGTGTACAAAAATTTGAAGTCATTCCGGATTGATTTGATGTGTTTCGGCACAAGATATAGAATTTGAAAGTTCAAAGTTCATAGATTTTGATTTGAGGTGTGATTCGTAGTTTTGATATCGTTTGATGTTATTTCAGGCCTCGAGCAGGTTCGTGTTATGTATGGGACTGGTTGGTATGCTCAGACGGGGTACCGAGTGGTTCGGGTGAATTTCGAGGTGGTTTCAGACCATTTCTAGGCCATTTTTAGTTGCTGGTTTTTGGCCACATAGGTATGCATTGCGATCGCGGACAAACGGTCGCGATCGCGAAGAGCAATTTTGCTGTTTGGAGACAGTGAATCGCGATCGCGGAAGCCTTTTCGCGATCGCGTAGAGGAAACTCCTGCCGCACTGACCTGATTTTTGGAAGCTCGTATCTCGCAATCTATAAGGAATTTGGAGATGATCCAAAAATAAAAGTTGTAGCTCTTTGTGTCTAGTTTTCAGAAAGATAAACTATTTGTCATTTGGAGTTGTGTACAAAAGGTTATTGTAGATATACTACAGGCTATCCGGGAAGAGTTTGGAATTATCTGTTGCATAGGGCTGACTTTAGAAGCTTGTATCTCGAAATATATACGTAATTGGGAGACCTTGGAATCTAATTTTCAGAAAGTTAAACCATTCATCATTTGGAATTTTGTACAAAAGGTTATGACCATTATACTAGAGGTTGTCTAGAAGAGTTGGGGAGTTTGTTCTTCGCGATCGCGATTGGTTTTCCGCGATCGCGAAGAACAATTTTGGGGCTGAAAAAATTTGTGCTTCACGATCGTGAAGAGTAAATACCTGGGCGGTAGCTATATTTCGAGGTTTCAGCCATTTTTAACATATTTGAAGCTATGGAGCTCGGATTGAGGCGATTGTTTAGGCGATTTTCACCATATGGATTGGGGTAAGTGTTCTATATCCTAAAGTATTTATATTTCATGAATCTATGATTATATTCATCGTTTAATTCTGATTTTAATGGAAAAAATCAAGATTTTTGTAAAAAATCTTCCAAAAACAAAAATTTAAGATTTGGAGGTCGAGTTGTTATTGGAATTCGATAAAATTGGTATGGTTGAACTCGTATCGGAATGGGTGTTCGGATTTCATAAAAATTATGCCGGGTTCCTAGGGACGGGCCCCGCGTTGACTTTTGTTGACTTTTTGGAATAAATATTTAAGTCGACGTATTATTATCCGAAATTGTTTCCGATGAATTTTAATGAAGTTATACAATTAATTTGGATAGATTCGAGCGGTCCGGAGGTCAATTCAAGCAAGAAGGCGATTTTGGAATATCGGCATAACTTCAAAAAGGTATGTGTCTTGCTTAACCTCGAGTGGGAAAAATACCCCTTAGGCATTGAGTATTATGTGCAAATTGCGTAATTGAAAACCATGTACGCGAGGTGACGAGTACAAACTTGGTTTATATGTGCAAATTTCGTTGATTAAAATCCTTAGACGCCCTTATGTATTAAGTTGGAAATTATTGGCACTTATTAAATCCTCTATTTGTCATGCCTAGATCCTTGTTTGTTGAAATTGTTTTTAAATGATGATTTGGTGTGATTGCCACCTTGAATTTATGTGAAATATTATTTTGTTGAGTTGTTCACTCCCGGATATTTTGTTAAGATTTTGTGTACATTATGGTCGAGCCATGGGCTCCTTATTGTGAAAAATGATGTATTGTTGATTTCTGTGGTAAGTTGAAATATTTGAGCACTTGATGAGCCATTTGTGATATGTGAGCACTTGATGTGCAGTTGTTGAAATCATATTTACTTTGCGACCACGGAACGGTATTCCGAGAGATTCCACGCCCTGCATATTTACTTTGGGACTACGGAACGGTATTCCGGGAGATCCCCCTTCCCTGCATATTTACTTTGGGACTACGGAACGATATTCCGGGAGATCCCTTTGTCTTGCATATTTACTTTTGGGACTACGAGGTAGTACCTCGGGAGATCCCCATGTCTTGCATATTTTTCTATGGACTTGCCGTTGGTTATTTTGTTTTTCCGTGATATGTAAATTCTTGTGTTCTTTTGTGATGTATTATTTGATTTTATTATGTGTTTTGGTATTCCTTGTTGTATTGTGTTGGCTTTGGCTCTTTGTACAAGACTCAGTAGATTTGTGTTTATGGTTTTTACTGGTTTTCGAGAATTGAGTTGTTTCGAATAAAAAAAATTACTATTATGTTTTAATTTAATAAATTTTACATCCAAATTAGTAGTCATCGAATGCTTCATTTTAATTGAAATATCTTTTTCTTCACCCAAACGAGTTAAAAAATAAACTCATTTCTTACTTGATTTAAAATTTCTAAACTCACTTTAGTGGAAATAAATTGATCATGTGGATTTTATATACATTGAGGATATTGGCATGTGAATTATCCGTGCAGTTGTGATATGAAATAGGGCACGAGGTGCCGAAAAAATATGATGATTTAATTATGGGCACGAAGTGCCGTGGAGATATGAAAATGGGTTGAGACCCGTATTTTTATGATTTTGAAATGAGGTGTCACATGGTGACCTTGTAATTGAAGAATTATATTCAAAATATTTATTTGGAAGGATTTTTATTTAGAAAGTATTATATGAAAGAATTATATTTGAAAGATATTTTATTTGAAGAAAATTATATTTGAAGGAGAGTTATTTGGTAGAATTATATGTGAAGGACATTTATTTGAAGAATTTGATTTAATTGGGTGTACTTGTATTTATTATTTGTTGAGCGATATTAAATGCTGTTTTGTTGTCTTGATGCTTATATCACTGGTTGTTTTATGATGTCCTTATTGTTATCTGATGCCTACTATCTTGTATATTATATTGCACATGCTATTAAACTAGGGAGTGTCTTGACTGTACCTCGTCTCTACTCCATTGAGGTTAGTCTTGATATTTACTGGGTACTGACCATGGTTTGCTCATACTACACTTCTGCACATTTTTGTGCTGAGCCAGGTATTAGAGATATCGGACTTGAGCAGAGTTAAAGAGGGACCGTAAAGATTCAAGGTAGAGTTTCTTGGTCGTCACAGTCCCTTGGAGTCTTTTCATTTCATTGTACTATTAATTTTTAATTAAACAATATTGTATATTCGGTCCTCGTGATCATTCTATGTATTTAGTTAGAGTTCGTGATTCAGTACTACCAGTCTTGGGAGGTTGTATATTCATATTTATTCCGCTGTTAGTTTTGGTAACTTATTTTAAAAAATAAGGGGCTTCAAAATGTAATAGAAATCGGCTTACCTAGTATTAGAGACTAGGTTCCATCACGACGTCTGTGGTGGGATTTTGGGTCGTGACACATTGTTTCTTTGGGATACCCAATGAACCTACACTTATTAGATTTTGAGTCAAGTTTACCAGATTGCAGTCTCTTAACAGAAGCTGGACAACCCAAACTTTAATATGTTTAAGGTTAGACTTACGTCCTTTCCATATCTCATATGGCATTGTAGAGACTGACTTAGTGGGAACTTCATTAAGTAAGTATGTTGCTGCTTCTAAAGCATATCTCCATAAATTTATTGGAAGATCAGTGAATCCCATCATAGATCTCACCATATCTAATAAGGTTCGATTTCTCCTTTCAGACACACCATTGTGTTGTGGTGTTCCTGGAGGTATCCACTGTGAGAGAATTCTATTCTCTTTGAGATACCTAGTAAAATATTCACTAAGATATTCTTCACCTCTATCAGACTTTAGTCCTTTGATACTTTTACCAGTCTGTTTCTCAACTCTACTACCGAACCTTTTGAACATTTTAAAAGATTCAGATTTGTGTTTCATAAGATACACAAATCCATATCTTGACATATCATCAGTGAAGGTGATGAAGTAAGAGTATCCACCTCTAGCTTGAATTTTCATGGGCCCACAAATATCTGTATAAATTAGTCCCAATAATTCAGAAGCTCTTTCTCCACTTCCAGTAAATGGAGATTTGGTCATTTTTCCTTTGAGACAAGATTCACAAGTTGGATATGATTCAAAATCATACTTGTCAAGGTACCCTTCCTTGTATAACTTGTTAATTCTTTTCTCTCAAATATGACCAAGCCTATAATGCCAAAGGTATGTATGATTTACTTGATTAACTCTTTTCCTCTTAAGACTAGAAACATGCATAATCGAATTTGCATTCACATTAGGTAAGACATAAACATCATGTTGGAGATAGTCATTCACATATAAATCATTACCATAATGAATAGAGCAAATACCATTGCCTATGTTAATGTGAAACCCACGCTTGTCCAACATAGAAGTTGAAATTATGTTCGAAACAAATTTAGGAACATAATAACAATCATCTAGCATGAGTACTTTGCCCGAAGGCAATATTAAAGAAATTGATTAGTAGCTAAAGAAACCTTGAAAATATTTTTCATTAATGTCTCGCCTTGTTTCTTGTCCTTAAGAGTTGCAAGATACTCCTTGCAGTTTCTCTTCCAATGCCTTTTCTTATTACAATGAAAACGTTCAACGTTATATACTGGCTGTAAGATCAAATCTTCAAAAATCTCTTTACCAAGCTTGTACTCCAACTTCTCAAGTTCTTCGGTAAGATCAATCACATGATTGACATGGGATCCAACTGTGTATCAATCATCTTCTTAAGATATTCAATGATTGCAGTTGGATCCATATTCTGATGTTTCCTCTGGAGTTCATAACTCATAGAAGCGAGAATGATGCATTTAATAGTAAGACATTCTTCTAATAGTTTTTGATAAACCTTGGTTCCTTGATCATCATTCTCTGGTGGGATTATCTTTGCAGGCTTATCAATCACATCAATGAGCTTTTCATGCATGAGAACAATTCTCAAATTTCTATACCAGTCATCAAAGTTTGATCCTACCAACTTGTTGGCCTCAAGTAATTTACGCACTGATATAATAGACATATTGAGAAATCTAAAATATAGAAAAGAAAATGCAATAATATAAGAACATATTTATATAATCATAAAGACATGGACTTTTATCTAAATGATATATCCACTAATTATTTTAAACTATTTACCCTCATTATAGTTTAATAAATCATTATTTCTATTAGTGGAGTAAAGGAATCATTTAACAATATGTATGAGCCCCTTGGAAGTCAAGTCGTTTCTCACATATATTTTAAAGGTAGTTACTCTTACCAGTTGTATCCCCATACAATTTCCTTAATTAGCTCTATGTCAAATAATCCTCTGGTAGTTACGTCGATCCTATTGGCATAGTTGAGTTCAACCATCATGATAGAAAAGAACTTATTAAATTTAATACTCCCCGAGTAGTCCAGGCGTCTAGTACAAAATTAAATATGTCACGACCCAAAATCCCAACCGGTCATGATGGCACCTATCTCGATACTAGGCAAGCCGAAATTTTAATAAACCAAAACTTCTGTTTAAGGTTGAAAATATAATATTTAAATACAATACAAACACTCCCCAAAACCTGGTGTCACTGAGTACATGAGCATCTAATATGAATACAAGTCTGAAAAATATAGTCTATAATAGTCTGAGACCAAATACGGTAAATAAAGAGATAGAGAAGGAGAGACAAGGTCTGCGGAACACGACAGCTACCTCAAAATCTCTTGAAAATCAACCGCGCGAAAGGATCAACACCCGCTATGTCCGAGAATACCTGAATGTGCACACGAAGTGCAGGGTATAGTATGAGTACAACCAACTCAGCAAGTAACAATAATAAATAAGGAACTGAAGATAGAAACGAACTACACAGTTATGGTTCATTTCCAGTAATCCCAGCAAAGAGTAGACATGCTATAAAATATGGCAGTTTAATGTCAAATCAATTTTTTACACAGTTCCGGTTCATAAAATCCGTATATCAACAATCTTTCAGAGATTTCACAACAATGACAGATAGCAACTAAGTGCAATAACAAATGGAAATCAAGTACAACCTCTCAAGACAACAATCACTCCTTGGGCTCCCAGCCCTCATCACTCACTCAATGGGTACCCGCACTCACTGGGGGTGTACAGACTCTGGAGTGGATCCTACAGCCCAAGCGCTATAATCTGCACGGATAACTCACGTGCTGCACGGACAACTCACGCGCCATAATATAAATATCTGGATTCGCACGGCCAACTCACATGCTATAGTATAATATAAGGATCCGCACGACCAACTTACGTGTTGTAGTATAATATAAGGATCCGCATGGCCAACTCACGTGCTGCATGGACAACTCACGTGTTATAGTATCAATATCTCACAATCAGGCCCTCGACCTCACTCGGTCATAAATCTCTCCAGTCTCTCGGGCTCTCAATAATCATGAAATCAGTCCAAACAACAATGATATGATGTATCAATAATAATAACAGACACTGAGATAAAATGTGCAAGTAAAAACTGAGACTGAGTACATATAGCATTTAGCAGGAAATTCAACAAGTACGCGACCTCTGTGGGTCCCAACAGTACTATCGCATAGCCTAAGGATGATTTCTAACATGATTTACAGTCAAATTTATCAACACATAGAGAGCATATAGCTAACAACAAATTATTCAACTTTACAGTTTCCCGGGACGGACCAAGTCACAATACCTCAAGTTTTCCTTGAAAATATATCAAAAACGGCCTCTCCTCAAGCTCCAATTTGCCAAAAATGGCGAATGGGACGAAGTCCCTATTTTTATAATTCTGCCCAGACTGCCTCGATCTTGTCCTTCGATCGAGGTCCTCGATCCTAGGTCTCGATCCTGGGCCTTGATTCTGACCCTCGATACTGGCCCTCACTCATGGCTCTCGACCCTGCCTTCGATCGTGGCCCTCGACCCTAGGCTCGATCATGGCTTCGAGCCTGATCTTCAACCCTGCCTTTGATTGTGGCCCTCGACCCTGAGCTCGATCGTGGCTTCGAGCCTGATCCTCGACCCTGTCTTCGATCCCAATTTAAGCCTATTGAACTTTCAAACTTTCCATTTCTACAAACAACGCCGAAACCTATCAAATCACGTCCGATTGACCTCAAATTTTTCACACCAAGCATAAATGATATAACAGATCTATTAAAATTTTCAGAATCAGATTTCGACCCCGATATCAAAAGGTCAACCCCCCGGTCAAACTTTCCAAAAATTCAACTTTCGGCATTTCAAGCCTAATTCCTCTACGGACCTCCAAAAAATTTTTCGGACACGCTCCTAAGTCCAAAATTACCATACGGAACTATTGGAATCATCAAAATTCAAATCCGAGGTCTTTTACACATAGGACCATATCCGGTCCGCTTTTCTAACTTAATATTTTTAATTATGAGACTAAGTGTCTCATTTTATTCCGAATTCCTTCCGGACCCGAACCAACTAACTCGATACGTCATAAATCAATTGCAAGGAATAAATTGAGCAATAAATGGGGGAACAGGGTTATAATATTCAAAACGACCGACTGGATCGTTACATTCTTCCCCTCTTAAACAAACGTTCGTCCTCGAACGGGTTTAGAATAATACCTGGAGTGTCAAATAAGTGAGGATATTTGTTCCGCATCTCCTACTCCATCTCCCAAGTAGCTTCTCTGACTGTCTGGCCTCTCCACTGCACCTTCACTGATGCTATGTTCTTTGACCTCAGCTTTCGAACCAACCGGTCTAAAAAAGCCACCGGCTCCACATCATAAGTCAAATTACCGTCCAGCTGTACTGTACTGAAATCCAGAATGTGAGACGGATCCCCGACATACTTTTGGAGCATGGATACATGGAACACTGGATGAACACCTGATAGACTAGGTGCTAAAGCAAGTTCATAAGCCACCTCCCCAAATTTCTTAAGTATCTCAAAAGGCTGAATATACCGAGGGCTCAGCTTGCCCTTTTTCCCGAACCTCAACACACCCTTCATGCGTGAAATCTTGAGCAGAACCTTCTCCCCAACCATGTGAACAACATCACGAACCTTTATGTCGGCATAACTCTTCTGTCTAGACTGTGCCATGCGAAGCTTCCTGAATCACTTTGACCTTCTCTAAAGCATCCTAAACCAAGTCAGTACCCAATAGCCTAACCTCACCAGGCTCAAACCAACCCACCGGAGACCAACACCGTCTCCCATATAAAGCTTCATACGGAGCCATCTGAATGCTTGACTGGTAGCTATTATTGTAAGAAAACTCTGCGAGTGGCAGGAATTGATCCCAAGAACCCCTAAAATCAATGACACAAGCGAGTAGCATATCCTCCAATATCTGAATAGTGCATTCGGACTGCCCGTCCGTCTGAGGGTGAAATGTTGTACTCAACTGAACCTGTGTGCCCAATTCTCACTGCACAACCCTCCAAAACTATGAGGTAAACTGCGTACCCCGATCTGAAATAATGGACACTGGCACACCGTGTAGGCGAACAATCTCGCGAATATAAATCCCAGCTAACCGCTCCGAAGAATAATTAGTACCAACTGGAATAAAATGTGCATACTTGGTCAACCGATCTACTATCACCCAAACAACATCAAACTTTCTCAAAGCCTATGGGAGTCCAACTACGAAGTCCATCGTAATACGCTCCCACTTCCACTCTGGAATTTCAAGTCTCTGTAGTAATCCGCCCGGTCTCTGGTGCTCGTAATTTACCTGTTGACAATTTAAACACAGAGATACAAACCCAACTATATCTTTCTTCATCCGCCTCCACCAATAGTGTTGTCGCAAATCCTTATACATCTTCGCGATGCCTGGATGAATAGAAAACTGCGAACTGTGAGCTTCCTGGAGAATTAGCTCATGAAACCCATCTACATTAGGTACGCATAGCCTGCCTTGCATCCGTAATACACTGTCATCTCCAATAGTGACTTCCTTGGCATCACCGCGTTGAACCGTGTCCTTAAGGACAAGCAGATGTGGATCATCATACTGGCGCTCTCTGATGCGATCATATAAAGAAGACCGAGAAATCACACAGGCCAAAACTCGATTCAGCTCGGAAACATTCAATCTAACAAATTGATTAGCCAAGGCCTGAACATCCATAGCTAAAAGACTCTCTGCTACCGGTAAGTATGCTAAGCTGCCCAAACTCTCTGCCTTATGACTCAAGGTATCGGCCACCACATTGGCCTTTCCGGGATAATAGAGAATGGTGATATCATAATCCTTAACCAACTCCAACCACCTTCGCTATCGCAAGTTAAGATCCTTCTGTTTAAACAAATGTTGTAGACTCTGATGATCAGTATATACCTCACATTGGACACCGTATAAGTAATGCCGCCAAAATTTTAAGGCATGAACAATAGCTACTAACTCAAGATCGTGGACTGGATAATTCTTCTCATGTACCTTTAACTGTCTCGACGCATAGGCAATCACCCTACCGTCTTGCATCAGCACTACGTCGAGACCAATACGCGACGCGTCACAATACACAGTATAAGACTCTGAACCTATAGGCAACACCAATACTGGAGTTGTAGTCAAAGCTGTCTTGAGCCTCTGAAATCTCTCTTCACATTCATCCGACCATTTGAATGGAGCACCTTCCTGGGTCAATTTAGTCATAGGCGATGCAATAGACGAGAAACCCTCCACGAAACGACAATAATAACCGGCCAAGCCGAGAAAAGTACGAATCTCAGTAACTGAGGATGGTCTGGGCCAATTCTGAACTGCCTCTATTTTCTTCGGATCCACCTGAATTCCTTCATTGGACACTATATGTCCCAAGAATGCCACCGAACTAAGCCAGAACTCACACTTAGAGAATTTGGCAAAAAGTTTCTCCTCTCTCAGCCTTTGTAATACAATACCCAAGTGTTGTGCATGTTCCTCCTGGCTACGTGAGTACACCAGAATATCATCAATAAATACCACTACAAATAAATCAAGATATGGCTGGAATACACTATTCATCAAATGCATAAATGTTGCTGGGTCATTGGTTAGTCCAAAAGACATCACAAGAAATTCATAGTGGCCATAAAGAGTTCAGAATGCCGTCTTTAGAATATCCGAATCCCGAATTTTCAACTGGTGATACCCTGATCTCAAATCAATTATGGAGAACACCCTCGCTCCCTGAAGCTGGTCAAATAAGTCATCAATACGCGGCAATGGATATTTATTCTTGATTGTAACTTTGTTCAACTGCCTATAATCAATGCACATCCGCATAGTACCATCTTTCTTTTTGACAAACAAAACTGGTGCACCCCAAGGTGACACATTAGGCCTAATAAGCCCTTTTTCAAGGAGTTCCTAAAGTTGCTCTTTCAATTCTTTTAACTCAGCTGGTGCCATATGATACGGAGGAATAGAAATAGGCTGAGTGCCCTGCACCAAGTCAATACCAAAATCAATATCCTTGTCGGGTGGCATACCTGGCAGGTCTGCAGGAAATACATCTGGAAAGTCTCGCATGACCTGTACTGAATCAATAATAGGAGTATCTGCATCAACATCTCTCACAAAGGCCAAATATGACAGACATCCCTTTCCAACCATACGTTGGGCCTTCAAATAAGAAATTACCCTGCTAGGAACAAAATCTAGAGAACCTCTCCATTCAACCTTTGGCAACCCCGGAATCGTCAATGTCACGATGTTTTTTGCATGACATGGAGACAACCAATCCATACCTAGGATTACATCGAAATCAACCATACCGAGTAATAAGAGATCGAATCTAGTCTCCAGTTCCCCAATAGTTACCACACATGACCGATACACACGATCCACAATAATAATATCGCCCACCGGTGTAGATACACAAACAGGTGAAACTAAGGATTCACAGGGCATATCCAGATAATGAGCAAAATACGATGATATATATGAATAAGTGGAACCAGGGTCAAATAATAGAGAAGCCTCCCTGTGGCACACTGAAACAATACATGTGATTACTGCGTCTGAGGCAACAATATCTGGCATGGCAGGAAAAGCATAGAATCGATCCTGCCCGCCACCTGACCGGCCTCCCCCTCTTGGGCGACCCCTAGCTGCCTGACCCCTACCCGAGCTAGATGGGTGGGTGGTGTAACTGCTGGTATTGGTGCCATTGGTCGAGAACTCTACTATGGAGCCCCACTCAACAGCCTAGGAAAATCTCTCTTGAAATGACCCAATTCTCCGCACTCGAAACAGCCCCTCCTCTGACGGAACTGCTACTCCTGATAACCCGAAGAATTACATGTAGAAGCCTGAGCAGACGAGGCATGATGAGAACTATGCGCTGGTAGTGCACTAAATGAAGACTGGCCTGAGTGAGCACTGTAAGAACCGTGGCTAGCTGATGAACCACAATGAGCTGGACAACCCGCATGAGTGTGCCTGTAAGAACAACCCCTACCGCGGTAAAACTGACCCCCTGAAGGAACACCGCTAAAATCACCGGAACTACGAGGCCTCTTAGCCTCCCTCCCAACCCGCTCCTGGCTGCGAACCATCTCAATCTGATGAGCAATGTCAACAACCTCGTCGAAAGTAGCACCAGACATTCTCTCTTTAGTCATGAGTAATCGCAGCTGAAAAGTGAGGCCATCTATGAACCTCCTGATATTTTCCCTGTCTGTAGGAATCAACCAGATAGCATGACTGGCCAATTCTGAATATATCATCTCATACTGTGTCACGGACATATTTCCCTGACAAAGCTACTCGAACTGCCTGCGTAGCTCCTCTCTATAGGACTGAGGCACGAACTTCTCCAAGAATAGATCGAAGAACTGCTCCCACCACCTGAAGGCTGCCCCAGAGAATTGAAAAGTAGTGAATGAGACCCCACTGGTCTCTAGAATACCCATTATCCGAAGCATACGCTGACACTTATCCAGAAAACCCTGGGCATCCTCTGACTCAGCACCGCTAAAAGGTGGAGGTCGAAGCCTCTCAAATCTCTCAAGTCTCCTCTGCTCATCATCTGCCATAACACGAACTACTGGGACCTGAGCGGCTACAACCGGCTGAGCTGGTAGTGCCCTCGGTATCTGAAGTCCATGTACTACCTGGTCTGGAGTACATGCAACAAGGGTATGAGTACCTCCCCCAGGCTGAGAAGTGGTAGGTGCGGCCTGAGCCGAAACCACATGAGCCAGACCAGTGCAGGCTGTCAATATCTGGGCCAAAGTCTCCTGAAGGCCTGGAATCTCAATGGGCACAGCTGGTGCCTGAGTTGATTCTGTCGGCTCAGCTATATTCGGAATCTTGCTCCTGAGCTAGAGCAACTGGTGGTACTACATGCGCTGGTCCAACTGTGGTACGAGCTACACCTTGACCTCGGCCCCGGCCTCTCGTGGCCCTAACTGGCGGCACTAGTGGATGACCATCCGATCTGGTAGTATGTGTCCTCACCATCTGTAAGAAAATAGAATAGCAGAAATTTAGTTTCCAGAATCAACAAATTTGCACGACAGAATACAAGAAAGTTAAATTTTCCTAAGGGTTCTGCAGCCTCTCGAAGATAAGTACAGACGTCTCCATACCAATCCGCAAGACTCTACTAAACCTACTCATAACTCGTGAGACCTATGTAACCTAGGCTCTGATACCAACTTGTCACGACCCAAAATCCCAACCTGTCGTGATGGCGCCTATCTCGATACTAGGCAAGCTGAAATTTCAATAAACCAAAACTTCTCTTTAAGGTTGAAAATATAATATTTAAATACAATACAAACACTCCCCAAAACCTGGTGTCACTGAGTACATGAGCATCTAATATGAATACAAGTCTGGAAAATATAGTCTATAATAGTCTGAGACCAAATACGGTAAACAAAGAGATAGAGAAGGAGAGACAAGGTCTGCGGAACACGGTAGCTACCTCAAAATCTCCTGAAAATCAACTGCGCGAAAGGATCAACACCCGCTATGTCCGGGAACACCTGGATCTGCACACGAAGTGCAGGGTGTAGTATGAGTACAACCAACTCAGCAAGTAACATTAATAAATAAGGAACTGAAGATAGAAACGAGCTACGCAGTTATGGTTCATTTCCAGTAATCCCAGCAAAGAATAGACATGCTATCAAATATGGCATTTTAATTTCAAATCAATTTTTTTTATACAGTTCCTGTTCATAAAATCCGTATATCAACAATCTTTCAGAGATTTCACAACAATGACAGATAGCAACTAAGTGCAACAACAAATGGAAATCAAGTACAACCTCTCAGGACAACAATCACTTACTGGGCTCCCAGCCCTCATCACTCACTCAATGGGTACCCGCGCTCACTGGGGGTGTACAGACTCCGGAGGGGCTCCTACAGCCCAAGCGCTATAATCTGCACGGACAACTCACGTGCCATAATATAAATATCTGGATCCGCATGGCCAACTCACGTGTTGCACGGCCAACTCACGTGCTATAGTATAATATAAGGATCCGCACGGCCAACTCACGTGATGTAGTATAATATAAGGATCTGCACGGCCAACTCACGTGTTATAGTATAATATAAGGATACGCACGGCCAACTCGCGTGCTGCACGGACAACTCACGTGCTATAGTATCAATATCTCACAATCAGGCCCTTGGCCTCACTCAGTCATAAATCTCTCCAGTCTCTCGGGCTCTCAATAATCACGAAATCAGCCCAAACAACAATGATATGATGTATCAATAATAATAACAGAGACTGAGATAAAATGTGCAAGTAAAAACTGAGACTGAGTACATATAGCATTTAGCAGGAAATTCAACAAGTACGCGACCTCTGTGGGTCCCAACAGTACTATCACATAGCCTAAGCATGATTTCTAACATGATTTACAGTCAAATTTATCAACACATAGAGAGCATATAGCTAACAACAAATTATTCAACTTTACAATTTCCCGGGACGGACCAAGTCACAATCCTCTCGGTGCACGCCCACACGCCCGTCACCTAGCATGTGAGTCACCTCCAAAATAATCGCATGATACCAAAATCTATGGTTTCATGCCCTCAGGACCAGATTTAAAACTGTTACTTACTTCAAGCCGTGAAATTCTTATTCTGCAACGTCCTTTTCTCGTGAATTGGTCTCCAAACGCCTCGAATCTGGTCATAAATAATTTGTTTCAGTCAATAAAATTCATTGGAATTAATTCCATAAGAAAATAATAATTTTCCATAAAAATCCAAAAATTAGCTCAAATATCGCCCGTGGGGCCCACGTCTCGGAACCCGACAAAAGTTACAAAATCCGAAAGCCCATTCAACCACGAGTCTACCCATACCAATTTTACCAAAATCCGACCTCAACTCAACCCTCAAATCTACAAATCTTATTTCCAAATTTCTAAGTTCCAATCTCCGATTTACACATCAAAATCATGTAATCTAGTCGGATTATTCGATGATAATTCAATATTGTGGAGTAGAAATGATCACAAGGGACTTACCTCAAGTTTTCCTTGAAAATATATACAAAATCGCATCTCCTCAAGCTCCAATTTGCCAAAAATGTCTCTTGGTTGTCAGGTCGCTCTTTATAATTCTGCCCAGACTGCCTCGATCTTGGCCTTCGATCGAGGTCCTCGATCCTGGGTCTCGATCCTGGGCCTCGATTCTGTCCCTCGATCCTGGCCCTCGATCATGGCTCTCGACCCTGGTCTCGACCCTGCCTTCGATCGTGGCCTTCGACCCTGGGCTCGATCGTGGCTTCGAGCCTGATCCTCAACCCTGCCTCCGATCGTGGCCCTCGACCCTGGGCTCGATCGTGGCTTCGAGCCTGATCCTCGACCCTGCCTTCGATCGTGGACCTCGACCCTGGGCTCGATCGTCCTTGATTCTGGGCTCGATTTATTTGGGCTCGATTCTGGGCTCGATCTTGGCAGAAGAAATTTCCAATAGAAGGAAATTGCAGCAGCTGTTGTAGTTCAATTTTTGATCCGTTAACCATCCGAAACTCACCCGAGGCCCTCGGGACCTCAACCAAATATACCAACAAGTCCTAAAACATCATACGAACTTAGTCGAATCCTCAAATCACCTCAAACAACGCTAAAACCATGAATTACGCCCCAATTCAAGCCTATTGAACTTTGAAACTTTCCATTTCTACAAACAACGCCGAAACCTATCAAATCATGTCCGAATGACCTCAAATATTGCACACCAGTCATAAATGATATAACAGACCTATTAAAATTTTCAGAATCGGATTTCGACCCCGATATCAAAAAGTCAACCCCCGGTCAAACTTTCCAAAAATTCAACTTTCGGCATTTCAAGCCTAATTCCTCTACGGACCTCCAAAAAATTTTCTGGACACGCTTCTAAGTCCAAAATCACCATACGGAACTATTGGAATCATCAAAATTCAAATCCGATGTCATTTACACATAGGTCCATATCCGGTCCACTTTTCTAACTTAAATATTTTAATTATGAGACTAAGTGTCTCATTTCATTCCGAATTCCTTCCGGACCCGAACCAACTAACTCGATACATCACAAATCAACTGCAAGGCATAAATTGAGCAATAAATGGGGGAACGGAGTTATAATATTCAAAACGATCGGCCGGGTCGTTACAAAATAATTCTTTCAATCCATGCATCTAATGCAATAAATAATTTTAACATATTCTCGAACTATAAGTCTCTTGGTTGTCAGGTCGCTCTTTATAAACAAGAAATAAATAAAAATATTTATTTTGATGGATAGCTTTACAATAAAATATCTTATATTTTATTATTTAAGAACTCAATTTTTAGTAGGAGAGAATTGTTATTAGAACAACTTTTAATAACATGTATGATCAAATCTTTTATAGTACATGAATTTAGTTCAAGTTGTCTACATGCTTAGTCCTAAATTAATTTACATCACATGTAATAAATAATTCAAAATTATGTAATGAACAAGCACGTGACATAAAAACGAAATTCAACATTCTTCTAACATGTTTATATTATATATCATATAAAAATAATTCATGCCAGAATATTATTATTAATTAACATCTCATGAACTAATAACAAATAAAATAACAGTAGAATCCAATAACCTATTATAGATTACAGTCATATCAAATACAAAATTTCAAATTCAAGTTATAAACTATCTCAATAGTTTAACTTATATGAATACATATTTATTCACAATAAAATAATATCAATCCATATGTATTAAAATAATTTGACTATTGCACATGAAAAAGTATTATGGTTTGAACTCTTCAAATATAATCTTAAAATATTTCGTAAATAAATTTTAGACACGAGAAACCATGGCTCTGATACCACTGTAGGATTGCATATAGATGTTCGTAACATGCAGCGGAAGACAATAACAATCCTAGGAAGATCTTTTCGTGTTTAATATTTATTTACATGTTAAAGATCGGATCTGATACGTACCTGGTGGAGAGAGTCTTGTTTCAAAAATTCTTCGATAGTGCGAAGACTCTATGCGTATCCACACCGAGACCGATCCATGCTATAAACTCTTTGATCAATGAAACACGCGAACAAATTGAATGAAAACTTGTTTTGAAATTTTTCTCAAAAATCTCAACTCAATGGTAGAAAATCAAGAAACACTTTTCTTGTAATTGTATTTTCTCTCTTGGCTTTGTATTGTATTCTTACTTTCACAAAGTGGTTTTTCTTCTCAAGCATTAATGCGGCAAATTTTCTTCATCACCCTTTATATAGCATCACCTATAAACTTTTTTCCTATTTGGTTGAGGTAATGATTTACTTAGGGTAAAAGTTTATTCTAAAATAAACTTATGAAATTTTCCATTGGATAAACCTATGTACCATTCCTAATGGGATACGTGCGCCGTCTTCAGCTTGTCCTTTGGGGACGTTCCAATTCAATTCCAAATTTGATTGGATTATAATAATTAGCTAATATTTTATACTAAAAAATATCAATCCCATACTTAATGGGTTTGAACTAATCTCACGTCCATTTTTGGACTTTTTTGTCCGTCCAATTCTAAATTGGATTTCCAAATAATATATTATATACATACCTTATATAAATAAATATTAATTATATGTATATATATCACATATATATTTCAATCAAGAGATAATTTAATTTTCTATTCCAAATAGAAAACTTCAATTTGTTCACAATATTAATTATATTCTCTGTGCTAGCAAAGAACATAATAATATTTCATTTGAACTAATAATTTAATTTATTTGACTCATCAAATTCTTTAATTTAATTATCAAACAATCAAATAATTAATCCTTTAGCAAAGATCAGAACATTCGTTAGTGTGCGACCCCATATGTTCAATACTAAGCCGATAGTAAATTGATCATATCAGTATACTAATCAAGGGTGGCGTCTAGCAACACTCCTTAATGACCGGATAGCATGAAGTATACAATTTACTCTCAAGAACGGTAGAAGAGTAATGTAGTATTTTCTTCTGTCCTTATAGCTCTGGGTCACCCTAGGATATGGTTCAACTGTCAAATCCTAATAGGCGACCAACTATGTGTTCATGTCAAATATAATCGACCATTGAATGACCTAAGAAATTCTTTTCTTATTTCATTCAATTGCCCTGACCAAGGTCTTAATTTGATCGTTTATAATTCATGACAACATGGAGCTTAAACTCATTACCAAGAGTCAACAGATTCAATCTTGATCAATCACAAATTCTACAAGTATTTAATCATACCCAATATCCTTTCAACTATCACCCTAGGGCCATAGGTGTCTAGTATCAAAATACAATAAATAACTTGTCAATTACTATGACGATCTCAGGTCAAAGGAAACTCTTACATCACATTCTTCAAGAGATTATCCTATTGACAGTTTATAGTAATTCTAACCATTAAGAATTATCCAATGAGTCGGTTCAATGATCATATCTCTATATGCATCATCTATCTATGTGATTTAGTTTATGAGATCAACTAATCTTTATCCAATAAAGACGATCACATAACTATTGATCTAACCGGATTACTAATATCAAAATTAATAATCCTATGATCAAGAACAAATTTAGATTAAATTATAAGAAATTTTACCCTTATTATCATGATCTCCATCATGATGACAAGTCTCAAAATTTAATCAAGTACCTTATCAAGTTAATTAAATAATTAATAATAACAATGATAAAAGAATATCAAATGCCATATATATTTTATACCAAATAACGTTCATAAAAATATGTTCAAATCATCAAATGTGAGAATGGATCTAGGGCATATCAACTATATCCCCAACAATATGGTCCCTCATTGTATCAGGATCAATTTGCTTCATATAGAAGGTTATGCATTCAGTTTGGATCTTCGACAGATGTATGCCGTTAATGAAATTAACTCGATCACAGCCATTATTCTATCAGATGGTGTTTTTCTCCTCCATTTTACTGATAATAATTTGTTGAAAGAGAGCACTTCGCTTTTGCGCTAAGCCAGTATGTCAATGCTGCAATATCTTAGCACAAGACCCTCAATAACTGACTTGGGTATGCTTGCCCAGACATGACAAAATAATACTAACATCAACAACAGTTTCAATTAGTGCTAAGCTTCTCAAACATTCATTTTGGTATTTTTATTTACTCAGTCACTACAGGTTCGGTAAAGTGTGTATTAGTTTAGTTCTACAATGTATATGCACACATAATTGTTTTCCCCCTTCAGAGCATATAGAAAAGGCCGGAAAAAGTATTATTCATTGGTCCAAAAAGAACTACACTATATTAGTTTTTTAGAAAGCCAACTAGTCTTTTCTTTCGACTATGAACTTCAAACATCTTTAAATATTTTTAACAATTAAATGTTGTGATTATATTGTTCTTTACTGTAATGATACGGCCGGTCGTTTTGATTATTATCGCTCCGTTTAGTGGCTTAAGGTCTCGAGCAATTCCGTATTATGTGTTATGATGTGCGCGCGTAGTCGAGTTCGGACTTCGGATGATTCGGGATTTGATGTGGAAGAGGGATTCATGTTTTAGAAGCTTAAGCGGTAAGAGTTGACGAAATTTGACTTTTATGTAGACTACTCCGAAATAGTATTTTGATGATTCCAATAGCATCGCATGGTGATTTTGGACTTAGGCATGCGTCCGAATTTGTATTTAGAGGTCCGTAGAGTAATTTGAAGCATTTCGACAAAAAATTAAAAGTTGAAGTTTTTTGGAAGGTTGAAAGGTTTGACCGAAAGTTGATCTTGGTGATATCGGGTCGGAATGCAATTTAGAGAGTTTGATTAGTTCCGTTATGTCAATTGGGACTTGCATGCAAAATTTGACGTCATTCCGGGTTGATTTGATGTGTTTCGGCACGAATTTTGGAAGTTGGAAGATTTGAAAGTTCATAAGTTCGATTCGTGGTGCGGTGTTGTTTGACGTGATTTGAGGCCTCGAGTAGGTCTGTGTGGTGTTATAGAACTTGTTGGTATTTCTAGACGGGGTCCCGGGGACCCCAGGTGTGTTTCGGACGAGTTCCGGATAATTTTATTGCTTGTGACCAGGTCTGCTTCTGGTGTATCCACATCTTTGGATGTTTGATCGCAGATGCGGAGCCGCTTCTGCGAGGTTCTTGGTCGCTTATGCGATGTTGGTGCAGGTCCTGTCGTGTCGCTTCTGCGGAGAGGGGAGCGCAGGTGCGAGATCGCATCTGCGGAAGGTTGATCGCAAATGCGCAATATGTGTTCTAGGTGGTCGTCCGCTTCTGCGGCGTTTGTCACGCTTTTGCGCAATCGTAGATGCGATTATTGGGCCGCAGGTGCGAGTTATGGGCTTTCAAGTGAAGACCGCAGGTGCGGTGTTTTCTCGCAAAAGCGAAGCCGCAGACACGACATTTTTGTGCGCAAATGCGAAGAGCCCTGGGCAGAATCATATATTCGAGGGTTTGGCATTGTTTTGTTCATTTTTGAGTTTGAAGCCTTGATTTTGAGCGTCTTTGGAGAGATTCTTCACGAGTTTGATTTTGGTAAGTGTTCTCTACCCGAATCTTGTTATATTTCATGAATCCATTGCTATTTTCATCATTTAATTAGTGAATTATGTTGGAAATTTGGGGAAACTTTGTAGAAACCTTACAAAATGTAAGATAATGATTTGAAGGACGAATTGATGTCGGAAATGGATAATTTTGGTATGGTTGAACTCGTATCGGAATGGGTGTTCGGGTTTTGTGAATTTTATCGGGGGGGGGGGTGACCTTTGGGTTGACCTTTTAGTTTTTATTAAAGATCGAAGCTTTATTATCTGGAATTAATTTCTATGAGTTTTATTTATGGATTTAAGTTATTTTGGCTAGATTTGAGCCGTCCGGAGGATGTTTCACTTGAGAGGGCCATTTTAGAGTATCGACCTAGCTTCTTTGAGGAAAGTATCTTGCCTAACTTTGTGTGGGGGAACTACCCCTTAGGATTAGAGTCTTTGGTGTTAATTGTGTCATGTGAAGTCCGTGTACGTGAGGTGACGAGTATGTGCTCTGGCTTATTTGTGGAAAGATGACCTTTTAGGGCTCTTAGGTTCTTATGTTTATTAGATATGAAGTTATTTTGTTATGTTAAGTTCCCCATTTACTAGTTTCACCTCTACGTGATTTAATTGAGATTAATTGCCTCATGTTCCACTCTTATTGCCTATTTGACTCTTGTGTGCCTTAACTGAAGTTATTGCCTCTTCGATTGCCATGCTATCCTCTCCTAATTGCTTATCCTTAATTGAAATTATTATTATCTATTCTATAATTGTCTATCCTTATTTGAGGTTATGATTATATTTTCCGCTGCTTATCCTTAATTGAATTTGTTATATCTCTTCGTAATTGCTCAATCCTAAATGAAGTTTAGTCATCCTTTATCGTAGTTGCCTCATCCTTATTTGGAATTATTGACTCATGTTATCTCCCTTGTTGTCGAATTGTACTTTTGTGGAATCATTTGTTACATATTATATCTCCCTTGTTAAGCTATTCTTGTTGAGACTAGTATTCCCTATTGTGTTTATTCTTTGTGAGCTCGTTCTACCGCTTCCTTGTGATCCAAAGCTCTTGAGTTGATTTACTTGCCGTATTCTCGTGTTATTGTTGTTGTTGTTATTGTTGTTGTACTCAGTTTGTTGAGCCGAGGGTTATGCGCGGTTGTGGTATTGACACTGTTTAGAGGAAATATTGTGAAATATGGGCACATGTTGTGAAAGTCATTCTATTGTGATGTTGTATTTTTGGCACGTGATATTGTTGGGAGGTTTTGTTCGGGTGTTTGCACGATGTTTCTGCCATGTCATTGTTACTATTGATGATGCACATGCGACGTGACAAGGCGGGCTATATCTGTGTGTTT